>NW_005878534.1:0-7621 GCF_000147115.1 Myotis lucifugus | reverse complement strand
TTGGTTGATTTTTCTTTGTTAAATGGCATTTAAATATATAAAATAAATATCAAAAATATAAGTCTTTGTTTTACTATGGTTGCAAATATCAAAACATTTCTATATGTGACACGGCACCAGAGTTCAGTTAGGGTTTTTCAAAATGCTGACACGCCGAGCTCAAAAGGTTCGCCATCACTAGTCAAGACAGATATGTCTAGACTTCTTTTCTTTTATTTAGACTTATTTTCTTGCATGTGGATGCCCAATTTTCCCCAGAACAATTTTACCCTAACTGGTTTTTCTCAGTGAATAGAGTGTCAGCCTGTGGACTGAAGAGTCGGAGGTTCGATTCCGGTCAAGGGCATGTACCTTGGTTGTGGGCACATCCCCAATAGGGGGTGTGCAGGAGGCAGCTGATCGATGTTTCTCTCTCATCGATGTTTCTAACTTTCTATCCCTCTCCCTTCCTCTCTGTAAAAAAAAAAATCAATCAAATATATTTAATATATATATATATATATATATATATATATATATATCTTTTCTTCATTGAATTGTCTCTACTTCTTTATCAAAGATTAGTTGACTATGTTTGTGTGCATCTAGTTCTGGGCTCTCTTTTCTGTTCCATTTGTTTCTGACTATTCTTCCTCTAATACACAATGTAATTTTTAAAAATATTTTTAATTGAATTTTTTTAGAGAGAGTAAAAGATCAGATCGATGTAAGAGTGAAATATTGATTGGCTGTCTCCTGCATGCCATCATCGAACCAGTAGCC
Organism: Myotis lucifugus; assembly: GCF_000147115.1. Lineage (NCBI taxonomy): Eukaryota > Metazoa > Chordata > Mammalia > Chiroptera > Vespertilionidae > Myotis > Myotis lucifugus. Next base: position 6,859 of record NW_005878534.1, on the reverse strand, counting down.
TTTCAGTATATCAGACAATGACCAACCAACTGAGTCACACTGGCCAGGGAGGCACGAAGTCTTTATTACTGTAGCCTCATAAGAAAACAGGAAGTTAGGTTATGGTAGTCTTCTGAGTTTATTTTTCTTCTTGGCATTGTTTTAAGCTGTCACAATACACTTGTGGTAATTTTTTTACTCATCAATAGAATAGCTGTATAAGGTTAGAAAAGTTTAAACATTGTTGCCTTTACAACACAGTTTGCATATCTATATGTTGTTGTAGTAGAGTCTATTCTAACTATGCCTCAGTACTACCAGAAAAGTTGGCAATTTTATAATTATTTTTCCCATGAATGCCTTATGGAAACCTCTAGTTGAAGTTGTCTATCTTTAAGTAATATTTATAAAAAGATTGATTAGTGCCGAAACCGGTTTGGCTCAGTGGATAGAGCGTCAGCCTGCGGACTGAAAGGTCCCAGGTTCGATTCCGGTCAAGGGCATGTACCTTGGTTGCGGACACATCCCCAGTGGGAGATGTGCAGGAGGCAGCTGATCGATGTTTCTCTCTCATCAATGTTTCTAACTCTCTATCCCTCTCCCTTCCTCTCTGTAAGAAATCAATAAAATATATTTAAAAAAAATAAAATAAAAAAATAAAAGATTGATTAGTAATTTTAATTCTATAAATATTATAGGAGTAGCCGAAACCGGTTTGGCTCAGTGGATAGAGCGTCGGCCTGCGGACTGAAAGGTCCCAGGTTCGATTCCGGTCAAGGGCATGTACGTGGGTTGCGGGCACATCCCCAGTAGGAGATGTGCAGGAGGCAGCTGATCGATGTTTCTCTCTCATCGATGTTTCTAACTCTCTATCTCTCTTCCTTCCTCTCTGTAAAAAATCAATAAAATATATTTAAAAAAAAAAAAAAAAAAAAATATTATAGGAGTATTCCTTTTCATTTATTCATGAGTGGGTTATATGAATTTTGTTTTTTGGGTATTTGTCCATTTAATTTTAATATTCAAATGCTTTGACATAAGATTTTTCTTAACATCCCATAATTGAATTTTTGTGTCTTCACTATCTGTTGTGATAGTCCTTTCTCATTGCTAATATTGTTTATTTGTATATTCACTCTTGTTTCATGCTTATGAAATTTTTTATAGTATTATTTGTCTTTACAAAGACGTTTTGAGCAGGATGCTGAGTTAATTGAAGTTTGGTCTTTCTATATTATCCTATATTTGATCAGTTTTTGTAAATGTTTTATGTGTGCATAAAAGGCATGGCTATTATATCATTACAAGATGCATTTTTTATTTATGTATATTGAGTTAATTTATAATTTGTGTTGTGTAATTCTTTTATACCCTAATTATTTTTGTCTTCTATCAATTACCAGAGAAGATGAATTAGAATCTCTTAATATGATTGAGGATTCGTCTCTTACTCTTTACAGTTTTCTCTCTACATGTCCTGTTTCTCTCTTCATATATAAGTATATTTTAATTCACATAATTTTTACTTATGTTTTCATTATTTTTGTTCCATTATGCATACTTACAATTTTTTTTCAAAATTCTGTACCTTTTATGTATCTGTCATGTTTCATTGAAAAAAATACATTTTGTTTTTTGACTGGTTAGCTAATTTTTTTAACTTTATCAAATTAATTAATATGTTGACTAGCCAATGGGTTAAAACTAACATCTGCCTTTTCACTTTTCTTTGTTCTGCCTTATTTATCTTCCTTTAACTACTCATTTCTATATTTTTAAATAATTTTAAAATATTTGTTTATTGATTGCAGAGAGGAAGGGAGAGGGATAGAACCATCAATGATGACAGAGAATCATTGATTGGTTACCTCCTACATGCCTCCTACTGGGGAACAAGTCTGCAACCTGGGCAGGTGCCCTGACCAGGAAACAAACTATGACCTCCTGGTTCGTAGGTCCTTGCTCAACCACAGAGCCACACTGGTTGAGCTTAACAATTTTTTAATAATTTCATTTCTTACCATCTGCTATGTGGAAAAAACAATTTATTTCTATTATTTTAGTAATAACTCAAGAACTTAAACAATGTATGGTTAGCTAATTAAAGTATAAAGCTAATCAACATTTTCTTTTTTTTCAGATGAGCAAAGTACCTATATCTACTCTTACATAATATTGTTGTTGCATATATGAATTCACTCTTTTTAGCACTATGAAAGATTATAATTTCTGCTCTATATAGTTGATAATAATTTATAATTATCTACATATTTATTCTATTCCATGAATTCTGTCTTCTCATTCTTTCTACTTGGAGTTGTTTTGATCATGTATATTTTGTATTAATTTACTTTAGTGAATGTTCGCTATTTTCAACCTCTCTATTTTTGTTTATATGAATTTATTATTTAGTCATGAGCAAAATTTTTGCTAATTATAGGTCATTAGTAGTTTCCTTTCACCATTATTAAAGGTTTTATTACACTATCTACTGACTTCCTGTGTGATCTTATACTTTATTTCCTGTCCTTTAACTTCTTTTATACCTATTTATCATTCTTGTTTCTGTATCCTGGATAATGGTTCTAATCTGTTTTCCAGTTCACCAACTTATATTTTCACCGTGTCAAATGGGTTATTAAATGTGTCCTGTATTATTGGTTATTTCTCTTTAATTTTAATTGTTTTATTTTCTAAATGTCACTGGACTCTGTCCATACCTTAATATTATTTAATTGTTTTCAAAGTTAGTAAATGAAGTTTGCATGCTTGTGTACAAAAACATTATGTGTTAGTGTTTTAGTGTAATACAGTATGTATCTCTTTCTGCTCTCTCTTTCTTCTAATATTTATCTCTAATTATACTTTATTTTTTGTTTCTGTTAGGATATTATTTACTATGTTTACAGATTATTTTTGAGGTATTATTTATGAGGTACCACTGAGGACAGGGATAAAGAAACTGTCTTCAAGAGAATATATAGATATGGTTGTGGAAGATGTGAATCAATACATATTTAGTGTATAATTTATATCTTGAAATTTATGAAACCCTAGTGATGCAAGCTTGCACTTTAAATCAGTGTGAATGCCAAAGGTATTTGATGCTTCTCAGAAACAGTTTTCCTTCTTCCTGTCCTACACAGCAGCAAAGAATCTACGTAGGTGTGATGGGAAGGTTGTTACTACTGATCCAGTTGTCCCAAGAGAATATATCTTTTAAGGGGTCCAAACTTAATATGAGAAATATCTCATTTAGGCTACTCAATTTAGTAGTCTCTAAATTATGATCTCTAGACTTCTCACTCTAGTAAGCCATGAAAACTGTAGTGGATTTCTTTAATATTAACAAATGCTTTCAGGAAAAATGTTATTTTTTATATTTTTCTTAACTCTCAGTAACCTGGCTACTTCTTAATTTTAACCTTATGATTCCTTTACATTTTATAAAATTACTAGAGGTCCAGTGTACAAATTTGTGCACAGGTGGGGTCCCTCTGGGTGGCCTGCAGGGATTGGGCTGAAACACTCAGTCTAACATTGCCTGCAGCTTCTACCTGCCGCTCCTGCTCATCCCGGCCCCACTGTGCCTGCCACAGGCTCATGCCCAATTAGTCCCGATTGGGAGAAACTCGCACTGCCGCAGCAGCGCTCACCAGCCATAAGCCTTGTGTCTGGTGCCCTCCCAAGGGAGTGGCCTGTGTCATCAGGCTGAAACTGGCTCTCCAACATTCCCCAAGGGGTCCCGGATTGTGAGAGGGTGCAGGCCAGGCTGAGGGACCCCATCAGTGCACCATTGGGCCAGGGAGGGACCTCGGGAGGGCTCCAGGGCATGTCCAGCCTATCTCGCTCAGTCCCGATCCAATCGGCTGGACCCCAGCAGCAAGCTAACCTACCAGTCAGAGCATCTGCCCCCTGGTGGTCAGTGCATGTCATAGCAACTGGTCGACCAGTTGACTGTCTGCCTCCTGGTGGTCAGTGCACATCATAGCGAACGGTTGAGTAGCCTTAGCATATCATTAGCATATTATGCTTTGATTGGTTGTTCAGTTGTTCTGCCGTTTGGTCTATTTGCATATTACCCTTTTATTATATAGGATAATGCTTTTTTAAAAATACATTTTTGTTGGTTTCAAAGAGGGAGAGGGAGAGAGAGAGAGAAACATCAACGATGACAGAGAATCATTGATTGGCTGCCTCCTGCATGGTCCCCATTGGGGATCGAGCCCGCAACCCAGACATGTGCCCTTGACCAGAATTGAACCCTGGACCCTTCAGTCTGCAGGCCGACGCTCTATCCACTGAGCAAAACCAGTCAGGACAAAATGACAATGCTTTTAATAATATTTTCAGATTGTTTGTTCACATTTTTACTTGTTTTTAGTGGGATGTTTGGTCTAAGTATTCTAGTATATCTTATTTCTGGAAATGTGATGGAAGAAGGTAGTTGCAAATAAAATGACTTTTCCCACTCCCTGGAACAAGAGCTGAAGTGAGGTAAATATATAAACTAATCCTGGGCAAGTGGCTAATTATCCAGCCAGATGTGAAGGAATCTTTCTGTAGCAAAAGTAGATGGTTAATGTCAAAGATGTTTTAGAAGGAAGAAAATAAACAGACCTGTTTAAATTACCCAGACATTAGGGCTATTCATGGACTGTGTATGTTCATTAAGAAATTAAAGTTACAGAATAGGTTCTTAAAAATCTTCTAGAGAAGGTGATTATTTTAAAATTAATGAGCTCCTGAAAGGAATGAGAACTGTGACAAGAATTCCAACTACAAATGAGCTCAATAATATAGGCTATTCTCATCATCCTTGCCTGTGCTTAAACAAGTATTCACAATTTTCTAGAAGCAATCTCTAACATTAGGCTCCCCATGTATGAGAGTGGTCAGTAATTTGTCTTCCATATAATATGCAATTATTTTGTAATTTTATTTGCTTTTTTCTTAATCTAATTTCTTTTACACTATTATAATATGGATATTTATTGAAGATCTTTATAATATATAGCATTGTTTCTGAAAAGTAAGCAATTACTTTTACTTACAGAGTTACTGTGCTTGCTGTGGTGATTGATCTTTTTGTCAGTGGAGAAATTGGACTGCTATTCCACAATAAAGGTAAGAATGATTATGTCTGGAATAAGGAGATACCTTAGTGTCTCTCAATGCTACCATAACCTGATATTAAGGTCAGTTGAAACGTACAACAACCCAATACAGCAGGACTACTAGTGACCCAGATCCCTGAAGAATAAAGTTTTGGGTCACCACACCTGGTAAAGAACCAGAACCACTAATGTGCTTGTTCAAGGCAAAGGGACTATAGAATGGGTAATGGAAGAAGGCAGTTACAATTACCAGTTACAACCACATGACCAGCTATAGCAATGAGGACAATGATTGCCATGAATATTCCTCCTAATTGTGTGTGTGTGCATATAAATTCGAGTGGATCAGAGGATACCCAGATATTTGACTAAACATTATTTTTGGTGTATTGGTGGCAGTGTTACTAGAAGAGATAAAGGATTTGAATCAGTAGACCAGTAAATCACATCACCCTCCCTAATGTTTTTGGTCATCATCCAATTCATTAAGGGCTTGTATAGAACCAAAAGGTGGAAAAAGGAAGGTTTCACTCTTTTTCTGCCTGAATGCTTGAGCTGGGGCACATATTCGAGCAACTTCAGTGCTCCTATTTGTCAGACTTTCAGGTTCAGATTGAAGTCAACTCCATTAGCTTTCTAGCTCCCAAGCCTTTGAACTATACCTCTAGATGTCCTTGGTCTCCAGCTTGCAGATGGCAAATTTGGGAACTTATTCACAGTCACATGTCAATACCTTACAATAAACCGATATCTATCTATCTATCTATCTATCTATCTATCTATCTATCTATCATCATCTTTCTATCTATTTTCCAATTGGTTGTTTTTTGTTGTGTTCTGTGAGTTTGTTTTTTCAAACTATAAGGAGAAGTTTATTTAGAAAGTCACAGGGGTAGGAGTGAGCTGTAGAAGAAATGGGCTCAGGAAACAAGTGATAGAGCCAAATGAAGAGGCCTTGGAACTTAGGAGAAAGAGAGGCAACTGAATTGTGCCTGGGGGAAGGGGCGAGGAAAGGTATGCTCCACAGAGAGCCCCCTTGTCTGTTTTGAGAATGCGGATTTCCCCAGTAAGGGATGTAAGTGGAGGAACCACAGCTTTAGTTGATTTCCTCAGGATAGTTACAAATAAGTGGCAGAGCCAGAACATGACACTCAATGTTTTGTCTTTTTGTTCCTCTGTTATTTTTAGAATAGAAGAAGTGAAAATGAGCAGGTTATGGCTCAAATCAGTTTATTTCTTCAGATGTCTGAATTCCCTATGAGAAGGAAAAAATGATGAGACAGAGCACTTGAAATAAACTTATGTTATACTAGAGGCCCGGTGCACAAAAATTTGTGCACTGGGGGAGGGGGCGTCCCCCAGCCCGGCCTGTACCCTCTCGCAGTCTGGGACCCTCGGGAGATAACAACCTGCTGGCTTAGGCCTGCTCCCGGGTGGCAGAGGGCAGGCCCAATCCCTAGGTGCAGCCCCTGATCAGGCTCAGAGCAGGGCCGATTGTGGAATTGGGGCGCCGCCCCCTGTCATGCACAGAGCAGGGCGGATTGGGAGGTTGCAATGCCACCCTCAGTCACGCTCATGGTAGGGCCGATTGGGGGGTTGGGGCACCACCCCCTGTCACACTCAAGGCAGGGTCGATGGGGAGGTTGCGGCACCACCCCCTGTCATGCACAGAGCAGGGCCAATCAGGGGGTTGGGGTGATGTCCCCTGTCACACACAGAGCAGGGCCAATCAGGGGTGTTGGGGCTCCGTACTCTGTCACACA
>NW_005878533.1:0-7623 GCF_000147115.1 Myotis lucifugus | reverse complement strand
GATGCTGGCTTCATAGAATGAGCTTGGAAGTGTTCCTTTTTCTTGAATTTTTTGTAGTAGTCTGAGGAGGGTAGGTTTTAGTTCTTCCTTGAATGTTTGGTAAAACTCCCCTGTGAAGCCGTCTGGCCCTGGGCTTTTGTTTGCTGGAAGCTTTCTGATGACTGCTTCAATTTCTTCCATAGTTATTGGCCTATTGAGATTTTTAGATTCTTCCTGATTGAGTTTTGAAATGTTGTATTTTTCTAGGAATTTGTCCATTTCCTCCAGGTTGTCTAGTTTGTTGGAGTAGAGCTGTCCATAGTATTTTTTAACAATCATTTGTATTTCTGTGGGGTCTGTTGTTATTTCGCCTCTATCATTTCTGATTTTGTTTATTTGGGTCCTCTTTCTTTGCTTCTTGGTGAGCCTGGCTAGAGGTTTGTCAATCTTGTTTATCCTTTCAAAGAACCAGCTCTTAGTTTCATTGATTTTCTGTATTACCTTTTTGGTCTCTATGTCATTTATTTCTGCTCTAATCTTTATTATCTCCTTCCTTCTGCTCACTCTGGGGTTTTCTTGTTGCTCTCTTTCTAATTCTTTGAGTTGTAGAGTTAGATGATTTACTACCATTTTTTCTTGCTTTTTGAGATAGGCCTGTAGAGCTATAAACTTCCCTCTCAGGACTGCTTTCATTGCGTCCCATAGGTTTTGGATTGTTGTGTTTTCATTGTCATTAGTTTCCAGGATGCTTTTAATTTCTTCTTTGATCTCATTGGTAACCCAATCAATATTTAATAACATGCTATTCAGCTTCCAAGTGTTTGAGTATTTTGGGTTGTTTTTTTTGTAGTTCATTTCTAATATTATGCCATCGTGATCTGAGAAGATGCTTGGTATGATTTCAATCTTCTTGAATTTGGGTAGACTTTGTTTGTGACCCAATATGTGGTCTATTTTTGAATGTGTCTTATGAGCCGTTGAGTAGAATGTATATTCCGTGGCTTTGGGGTGAAGTGTTCTGAAGATGTCAATTAAGTCCATCTGATCAAGTGAGTCATTTAGGGTTGCTGTTTCTTTGCTGATTGTTTGTCTAGAGGATTTATCCAGTGATGTCAGTGGTCTATTAAAGTCCCCTACTATGATTGTATTGTTGTCGATCTCTTCTTTGATATCTTCCAGGAGTTTTTTTATGTATTTGGATGCTCCTGCATTGGGTGCATAAATGTTTACCAGGGTTATATCTTCTTGTTGTATTGATCCCTTTAGTATTATGAAGTGGCCTTCCTTATCTCTGGTTATGGCCTTCACTTTGAGGTCTATTTTGTCTGATGTAAGTATTGCTACCCCAGCTTTCTTTTCCTTTCCATTTGCCTGGAAGATATTTTTCCATCCCTTCACTTTCAGTCTGTGTGAGTCCCTTTTAATGAGGTGGGTCTCTTGTAGACAGCAAATGTATGGGTCATGATTTTTTATCCATTCAGCCACTCGATGTCTTTTGGTTGGAGCATTTAGTCCTTTTACGTTTAAAGTTATTATTGAAAGGTACTTGTTTGTAGCCATTTCTTTTTTTGTGTGTGGCTGTTTTCTTTCTGAGCTTTTTATTTCTTCTTTTTACACCAGTCCCTTTAGCATTTCTTGCATTGCTGGCTTGGTGGTGCTAAACTCCCTTAGACTTTTTTTGTCTGTGAAGCTTCTTATTTCCCCTTCAAATTTGAATGTTAGTCTTGCTGGATAGAGTAATCTTGGATTCAGTCCTTTGCTTTGCATCACTTTGTAGATTTCCATCCATTCTTTTCTGGCCTGATGTGTTTCTGTTGAGAAATCATTTGATAGTCTAATGGGAGATCCCTTGTATGTAACTTTCCGTCTCTCTCTTGCAGCCTTTAAGATTCTCTCTTTGTCCTGAACACTTGCCATGGTAATTATGATGTGTCTTCGTGTGGGTCTTTTCGGGTTCACCTTGTTTGGGACTCTCTGTGCTTGTGTGACTTTTTTCTTCCCCACCTCAGGGAAGTTTTCTGATATTATTTCTTCGAATAGGTTTTCTAATCCTTGTTCCTCTTTCTGTTGTTCTGGCACCCCTATTATTCGTATGTTGTTTTGCTTCATGTTGTCCCAAAGCTCCATTAGGCTCTCCTCCTGTCTTTTAATTTTTTTCTCCAATTGCAGTACAGTTTGGGTGTGTTTTGCTTCCTTGTCTTCCAATTCACTAATTCGGTCCTCCGCTTCTCCTATTCTACTGTTGATGCTTTCAATGGTGTTTTTTATTGTAGCTATATCACTCTTCATTTCTTCTTGGGTCTTGCATAAGTTATTGATTTTTTCATCTGTTTCTTCTTGCTTCTTGCATAAGTAGTTGATTTTTTCCTCCATCTGGTTTATGCATGCTAGGACCTTTATTCTGAATTCTATTTCTGTCATGTTGCATGCCTCTGTCTCACTTAGCTGCTTTTCTGGCGAGTCCTCCTTTTCTTTCCTTTGGGGGTTTCTTTGCCTACCCATGTTTGATCTCGCTGACATATGTAGATGTTGAGATGTTCAGTGGCTGCTCCCTGGGTGGCAGGGGCTCCTTGAGTTGTGGTTGCTGCTCAGACGGTTGCAGTAGCAGCTGCTTTCCAGTTGGCAGCAGCTCCTCTGGTGGGTGTTGTTCACAGCTGTGTTGGCTCTTCTGGCTGGTGGGGGGAGGCTTCACGTACAGCTGCTGTTCCACAGACAGAGGGTGTGGTGATCAGGAGGCTGTGGTGATCAGGAGGCTGCGGTGATCAGGGGGCTGCTGTTGCTTGGATCTGCTGCGTTGATTTAAAGGCATAAAATACAACAGAGCAAGGCACAACGTACCAGGCACTGAACACAAGTATATTCACAATATTAATAACCCCAAATAACGGTGACCACCTGAATTAAGAGAATTAGGGGATAAGCGAGAAAGAAGAGAAGAAGGTAAAAGAGAGAACAGAAAAGAAAAATAAGAAAAAAACAAACAAAAAAGGAGTGCAAAAATAGAATTGGGAAAAAAGAGGGGGGGAAAAAGAGAGCGAAAAAAGAGAATGAAGTAGAAGCGGGGAAGAGACTATTTGTATGAGGAGCAAACTCCAATAGAACTGCCACTAATCTCAACAAATTCCAGCAACAGATCCCTGGAGATGAATGCAAACTACAAACCACCAATAATATCAAGAGGGATAAGGGAAAACGGAGGCATAAAAATAACCAGGGTGGGGTGGGGGAGGGAAGGGAAAAACCAGCAGAAAAAAAAAGAAAAAGAAAAAGAAAAACAACCTCACAACCAGTCCTAAAAAAGAAGAAGAAAAAACAAAAAACAAAACAAACAAACAAATAAAAAAAAAACAAAGCCCAATATATTCAACAATCAAGAAAACAATAGAAAGATAAGAGAAAAAAATGTTTGGAAAGTGAAGAAGGATAAACAATAGGTGTATAAGGATTTAGAGCAGTAGATTGGAAATAGGATATATAAGTAGGGTGGAATTAGACAGGGGGTCAAAAGAAGGAATTGGGAAAATCTGAAGCAGGAATAGGGTAAGAGAAACAGGACACCAAAAGGGGAAAGGTAAGGAAGAGGGTTTTAGCAAAGAGTTGAAATTGAGATAGGGAAAACTAATGCTAAAGGAAGGAACGATGAAAATAGAATGGAGAACACTAATCCCAAAAGAAAATAAAGAGAAAATAAAATGGCACTTTAAAAAATGGTAAAATGGTAGCAGTAATAATACTGGTTAAAAATAAAAATGTGGTAATTGAAAGGGTAAAATCAGGTGATGGAAAAAGAAGAAAAAGAAAAAAAATTGGTTTCTTAGTAAAAAGGCGAAAAAATAAAAAAAAAAAAGAAAAAGAAAAAATTTGCAGTAGTGATGGTCTATCGGTTCTTCTACTCTTCAGCCTGGCTCGTCTTAGTCCTGCCAGGTATTTAGGAGAGTGTTGAATTTCCCTGCATTACACTGTTCCTCCGTGTTGTAAATCACAGTCCTGATTTTAAAGCAGGCCGTATTTGTGATCCAGTCTGCCTTAATTTGTATGCCCCTAAGAGTCAGTTTGTGGCTCAGCCTCTGGGTGGCAGTGTTTTTGGGTTGGCCTCTGAGGCTATACAGCTTCTCTATCCTTTTTTAATCCTTACCCTGCTCTGTGTTCTAAAGTTGTCTTCAGTTAGTGTCCATTTTTACTGCTTCATGGTGAGGATGTGGAAAAAGTTCTGGGTGACTAGAGGAAATAACAATGGGAGTATCCATATATGATGCAATTATACTTGAAAAGACACTGGAAAATATACTACTGGTTCAAGGGTACCTAGCCAATCAGGCTGGGCATTTCACACAGGAAAGGAAATAAAGCAGCTGCTCACGATTGTCCTGCTAGAGTGGTCTTTTAAGAAACTGGTTTTGATAACATTTATTACATTGTAACAACAATTATATGGAACTTAAAATCAATGATCAGCTCTCTTGTGTGTACATCATTCCAGGAATTCTCAAAGATGCAAAATTTGACCAGAAACCCAGAAGAGAGATTCAGAACATTGTGTGGATCTGCACAGAGACATTGTCATGTCATAGAAATGAAATGATCCCACAATCCAAACTTGGTTTGGCTCCTAACAACTTGATGATGGCTCTTCCTTTTGTCAGACCTTAAAGGGGCTGGCTTTCTGGAAGATTCGGTGATTCCTCAAGCTGACAGTGGATTTTCTCCAGCTCATAGAAATACAGCGAAGCCCACTGTCGAAAAACGGAGTCAGACGAAATTCCAGCACAGTGGGTAGTGATTTCCAAAGGTCCTGGGGGCCAGTGGGTAAAGCAAAGGCAACCACTGCAGCAAAAGCCACATAAGAATGATTCTAAAATGTCTGGACTTTTAAAAGCGAAGAATCACAGTATGAGGGGAAATGGCAGAAAACAGTATGAAGACTCACCTACTCAAAAGAAGAAAACAGTGGGGTCCCCAGCCAGCCAGCCAAGCAGCAGAGTCCCTTGAAGAAATATGAAAAACACAGACTTCATCCCAGAAACCAGGATATGTTACTGTGGACCTCTTTCATGAAGAAGACCTTTTATCTTTGACAAAAACCACTGTGCCATGATCCCTTTTAATAAAAACAGAGCTTTAAGTTTATCTAATGCTCAGTCCATGTTCATATTTTCCCAATTGCCTCAAAATGTCTTTTATGGTTGGTTTGTTCACATCAGCAAGCAAAAGGTCCCCACACCTATAAAATTTTTTAGTTAAAATCCAGTCTGACCTAAGGGCATTGTCTGCCCTGGTTGTGGGATGTGGCAATGACCTGGGTGTGGGGCATTTAGGACCACTCTCAAGGTAACATCCCCTCCTATGTTCTCTTTATCATGCACCCAAGAGGCAGCTCCATGCCCTGCCTGTCCCCAAACTGCACACAGCCCTCCAGGGCAGCCAGTGGGGCCCAGTTTCTTCTTTGAGTCTGAGAAAGAGACTCAAAGTCACCTGTCAAGTATGGAAACTTGCAGTGCTGCCTATTCCAGCTCAAGTTATTTAAGACTTTTACTCACTGCCTTGTGGGGTAGGGCTGGGGGTGAAATGGTGAAGAGGTCTGTTACATGGTGGCAGGGGGTAGGGAGCTTCTGGCAGTTCCTCAGCCTTAATCCTACCTAGGTGATTTTAGCCTTTAATAACATTAGCTGTTGGAGATTCTAGATCCTAGCAAAAAAAAACAAACCAATTACCACCAAGCTTCTTTGCCTCCTGTCCTTTTCCAGCTTCTGTAGGGTCAAAGGCAAATGGCTGAAATGTATGCACCGAGTTTAAGTGAGATGGTACAGGATATTCAATCCAGTCTTCCCACCAGCAGGAGCCCCTCTTTGCTTTCAACATAAAGTTATTCATTTCTTTATTAGAGAGAGGAAGGGAGAGAGAGGAGTGGGAGAAACATGGATATGAGAGAGAGACAGAGAGAAAGAAACATTGGTCAGTAGCCTTCCTGCCACGCCCTGATGGGGTATGGAACCTGCAACGCAAGTGTGTGCCCTGAGCAGAATGGAACCTGCTTTTGCTGCAACTGAGCCTCACTGGCCAGGGCAGGAGCCCTTCTTTGAATGAGAACTAACACCTATATAAGCAAGTGCTCGCGACTCAAATCCATATCTTGGGGCTCCAAATCCTACTCCCTCTATGGTTCATGTGGCCTCTGTGTAGCCCTCTTCAGGGAAGACCTTAGGATTCTCATTGTTAGCACACATCCCCTTGCATTTATTGAAACCCCCTCTCTCTGTTGGGAGTTTTGCCTTCTGTTGCACTTTAATTTTCAGTAGAAAGAGTCTTGTTGCTTTAGTACAATTAGATTAAAAGTGTACAGAACTGCAAATAACAGCTAGTATTTTAGTACTTATCATGTGCTGTATATTTCTCAGGGCTGCTGTAACAAAGCACCACATACTAGGTGGCTTCAAGAACAGAAATTTATTTTCTCACAGTTCTGGAGGCTGGAGCTCTGATAGCAAGGTGTCAGCAGGTGAGGCTGTGAGGGAGGCTTTGTTTCTGGCTTCCGGGCTAGTTTCTGCTGATTTGTCAATCCTCAGCATTTCTTGGCTCGCAGAAGCATCCTCCCAATTGCTGCCATCGCCTTCACAAGATGTCCTGTCTGTGTGCATGCCTCTGTGTCCTAATGTCCTCTTTAGTGCTTGTAATACTCACTTGAGGATATTTTTCCCATTGCTTTTCAGAGAGAGGGGAAGGGAGGGAATGAAGGAGTGGAGAGAGAGAGAGAGAGAGAGAGAGAGAGAGAGAGAGAGAGAGAGAGAGAGACTTTGATTAGTTGCCTCCTGCATGCCCCAACCCAGCTGGGGATAGAACCTGCAACCCTGGTACATGCCCTTAACCAGGAATTGAACCCTAGACCCTTCAATGTGAGGGCTGATGTTCTAACCATGAACTCACACTGGCCAGGGCATATTCCCCTCTTTTTATAAGGACACCAGCCATATCGGATTAGGCCCACTGGAATGACTTCATTCATGTTCACTGATTACATCTGCAATGACCCTTTCTTCAAAGAAGATTACATTTTGAGTTACTGGGGGTTAGACTGTCAACACATGGCATGGACTTCAACATGTCCATAGCATGTGCCAATGCTCTGCATATATTTTGTGATTTCATCCTCACAACAATGCCTTAGGGTAGTTGTTTTGAAGTTGAGGAAACTGAGGCTTAACTAATTCAGTAGTTTGTTCCTGATTGCACAGCCAGTAAGTGGCTCAAACAGGATTTAGGACCTAGACCAGCCGTGGGCAAACTACGGCCCGCGGGCCGGATCCGGCCCGTTTGAAATGAAGAAAACTAAAAAAAAAAAAAGACCGTACCCTTTTATGTAATGATGTTTACTTTGAATTTATATTAGTTCACACAAACACTCCATCCATGCTTTTGTTCTGGCCCTCCGGTCCAGTTTAAGAACCCACTGTGGGCTCCCGGCACCTCCACCCCTGCAGCCGGCGCACCTCCACTCGAGGCGCCGCCTCCCTCCCTCCTGGCGTTGTCCGTCCGTCCGTCCCCCCGCCGGTTCACAGCCTCGGAGCCCCGCACTTCTGGCTAGAATCCCCGCCGCTCTCCTCGTCGCGCTGGGATCCGCAGCCCCGCGCCATGGAGACGGCAGCGGCA
>NW_005878532.1:0-7624 GCF_000147115.1 Myotis lucifugus | reverse complement strand
AATACAAAAAAAAAAATAAGCATATACATTCTCGGGAAAGTAGACCGCAAAAGATCTCCAAGAACTCCACCCATTAACTAAGTTAAATTAATAAGTGAGAGTTCAAATAATTGCTCCCTGGGCCCTTTTTTCGGGTAATCTGGGCGTTAAATGAAAGGAAAGAGTTGAACATTAGCCCCTTTGTGGAGGCGGTAGGGGGGGAGGGGTGCGGAGGGTAAGGGGGGCAGGGAGGAGTCCTCAGTGGTTGGGAGAAGAGAGGAATGTATAGAAAGGGAAGACTGAGAACATGAATTATCACTTATTTTATGATTTGGGTTAATGTGATCCTGTCCTATGTTCAGGTAAAGTGGTTGGTAAGATGCCTAATAACTCAGCTCAGTCATTTGATAGTAGATATAGAGAAAACAAAAGAGGTTCTTGAGCGAACAATAAAGTTTTCCCTTCTGAGTAGATAGTACACCCTGTATCAACCACACCAAACAGTCCTCTGGTGCACATTGGGGCCCCAGGGGTACAAGAATCTGTGAAAATAATTTTAAGAAGGCCCTTTGAGTTCCAGGCTCTGGACTCACCTGAGACTAAGGTAACCAGGGTGCATTAATATTTGTTTCTATTTCAGATTGTGTCTTCCATCCTAGTGACTTTCCTCCTAACTCCAACCTTGGCCCTGACGGTGAGTGAGAGTAGAGGGACCCAACCTATGTAGTCTTCCTTAAGCAGAAGTTTTTCATAAGTGATAATCCAGGGTGACTTTCCTCAAATGTCTTATGGGTGTCCCTGTAAACCTGCAAGACATGGGCAAAGCAAAAACCCTGGACTTTCAACTCTTCTCCTTGTTGCTTGGTTTTCTCTAGACCATCAGTGACAGCCATCCTCTGAGTGGGTCTGTGGGGACCCAGAGCATCCATGTCAGTGCCTTCCGAGGTATGGTCAGCATCAGAGACAACAATGTTTTGAGTGAATGGGATGGACACATGGACTACAACAATGTAAGATGTGGAACACATTTGTCACAATCCAAACTTTAGCCTTACGCTTTGCCAGAGAGAAGAGGACACTGTCTACATTTACCTTCTCTAGGTTTAGGCTCTCAATGGTACTACCTGTCTCTAGGTCAGGGACTAGCCTTCCTGCCATTGTGTGACTTTTTCTGATTCCCTACAGACTACAGGAACTTCTGTAGTCTGTAGGGATCCCGCACCTGTTTGCTTCCTGTGAGCTGCTGACTTCACAGGGCTCATGGAAGTCTCTGAAAATAGAGAGCCATTTAAAGGACGCCTATTTCTTATAAGTGGTATGTACTATTAAAGTTCTTTTGTCTTGATCTCAGATTTTAATCAGTTTATTTACAAAGAAGGATGATTTACTTTCACTTTTAGAAATATTGCCTTAACCTGCCTGCCTGTGTCCTTAGATAGTAAGACGTGGCAGAAAGATGCAGGATTAGGGAGCGACTGCCTATGACCTTGGCCTGGCTCTCTGATAGAAAAGCTCTACAACCACAGGGACATCACTCAGCCTTTCTGTGCCTGGGTCTTCTCATCTGCATCAATAGCTGCCTTCCATACCTGAAAGGACTCTGGAAAGTAAGAACCCACAGTCCTCTCTCCGGCCCAGACAACCCTCCGACATCCAGCCACTGCTGGTTGGAAGTCCCTCCGCCTGTCTTCGCATTGGACATCTCAGGACAGACACCTCAAATGCAGGCTTTCTCTCTGCTCCCACTTGTATCTACTACCATGCTCTCTTTCCTGAATACATTCTCCCTCACTCTTCACCTAACGCGCCCCTGACTTCCTCAAGGAGATATCTCCTGAACCCTCCTAAAGGGAATGCAGGTTAGTGATTTCCAACTCTGTGTTAACCCCTAGAAACTTTTTTCCAAACAATATTATTCCGTAGAATTCCATTATATAGAACAGAAGAAGTCAGAACTGCTCTGGCTAGGGGAGGGAGACACAGGTGAAGTATTCTTAGGCTAAGTCAGACACAGCCAGAGACACACTTCTCTGATCCAAAGCTGAGAGAAGCCAAATGACAGGCTCAGGGCCACATGGAGGGGCAGTTGGTGGCAGACACAGGCCTAGTATCTGAGTCTAGAAGGTATGACCCAAAGATCCTAATCAGCCCGTACATTCAGAGAACATTCTGTAATGCACAGGATGCTTTCACGTAGTATCTCGTCTCATCCTGTCCTCATCATGTCAACCCTGTGGTGGAAGGTCTATCATTTCTTCTTTACTGATGGGGAGGCTGAGGGTCATGGAGGCAGCTGAGGACCGAATGCCAGATCAGGACCTTAAAGTCAGCTTTGTTACCAGGCCTCTCTCCCACCAGTCTATCAGTAGTGTGTAGCGTGTCCTGGAAGATTCCTTCCTGTGCCTGCAGCAGGGACAGTGCCACATGGTCCTCAGAAGCAACAGGGCTCTGTGCGTATTGCCAGTCCTGCTGCTGGCTCTTCACTCTGGCGCCCAGGGGTGCTCTCTCTGGGGTGCTCTACATCACAGTCTAAAGAACAGCTATTTGCCAGCTTTGATGGGGAGTAGGATCCCACTAATACTGTGACTGATGAATGACATGGTTCTGCTGTGTTGCTTTAAGGATCTCTTGGTGGCTAAGATATATAGCAAGATGGCTTGTGTCTTGGCCAAGATGGACCAAGCTGTCTTCCCAACTTTGGATGACATTATCAAGGCCCTGGACCACCAGGTAAGTGAGACAGCTCCTTGTGGTCCCCTCCGAGGATGGTGTATTCCAACTCTGCATCCCGACCTCCTGGGACAATACACACAGAGAAAACTTGGTTCATGCTTGTGCTTAATGTCCATGAAATCCTACCACCATACAAAGGACCCCAAGTCCAGCCCATGGCCCACTTAAGTCAAATCATAACCTGATCAATAAAAATGCCATGCAATGACATAATTTTGATGTATTCCAAAGGGATGTGAGCTACATGTTAGTGAATATAAATTGTTGACTATAAGTATTAGAGTAAATTAATAGAGTGTTCACATCCCTGTGCCTTCTCTCCTTCCCTGCACCAACCCCCGCCCATCACATACATACATACCATCTTTAGATGAAAATAAACCAGGCCTGCTGAAACTATCTTTCTCTCAGCCTCTTAAATGACAAAGATAGCCAAACATGCTGCCATTTGCTTTAGTAACCTGCCCAGATCATTTGAGCAACATCCATGTCCATGGCAGGAGAATCACTGAACTTGGGAAAAAATGCACTTTGGGTCACATAGAAAAAGAGGTAGGAAGTTGTCCACTCCTCTGGTTTATAGCTAGTAAAAACCTAATATACAAATGACACATAATTTAAAAACTATTCTATATTATCATCACTGCTGAGAAAAGCTATGGAGGCTGGAAAGGTGTGGAATTAGGAAGGGTAAAGAAATACAAACCCAGTAACAAAGACACACAGACTCACTCACAGATTTTTCTGGAGTAATATCATCACCTTGTGGCCAGAGAAGATATTGCAGCTAAAGACAAAACACAAGGACAAGTTTGGGTTTACAGCTATTTCTGTAAAATGAATCACCCAAGTGTGCTGAAATACGTTCCTTGTCTCTTCCTTGCTGTACCATCTCCATATACTGTCTCACCACTTTCAAATACCACCTCTTCCAGGGTTTAAAGCATTATCCATCCACGCGTGGCCTGACCTACACTGTTTTACCCACCCGGGTCAAGAACTTGGCACAGTATGGAATGGCTATCCAGGACATGTGCCGAGAGGTCCCTACCTACTTTGCCCAGCAGCAAAAAGAAGGTGTGTTAGGAATTTAACTAGAAACCAAAGACCTTTGGTGAGACAAAAAGTGCAATACAATTTTTAGGTCATTGGACAATTCTAATGACATTTTTTGGGTCTATTCCATTTCTTTGCTACTGGGTAGAAAAGTAATGTGGCCTGGGATATATTTCCCCTGGTGGCAGAGATGTTCTGCTGTCATCAGGGTTTACTGAGAACAGGAATCAGAGTGAACTTAGCTTTCCCAGATGGTTGAGGGCCGCCATTTCATCATTTGACAGTTGGTAGATACCCTCACTCGACCCAAAGCTTCATCAACTCCTGCCCAAGTCACCCAGTGGCTGATGTCACACCATTACAGGTCCATCGCTTTGGGGTTCTCAGTCCTCCTCTTTCTCAGGCTTCCCAGAGGTTGGAATGCAGGACCCTAGTAGTTGTAGACAGCATGGGGAAGGAGCACCTCAGAGGCTGGCACCCCTGCTGGGGATGTGGTGGGGATCAGTGGTGGTCGGCTTGAAAAGCTACCAGATAATATCTCAAAACTACCTGCTACTCCAGATATAGTCAGTAATCTTTTCCCATTAGGCTAGTGCCAGTCACTTACATCTTAGTATAAATTAACCCAATGAACAAGGCTTTGTCATAACAAGATCCAGCAGGAAAACAGGGAGAACTTGAGGGGCTGGGGATTGGGAGTATGATTACAGGTCAGTAGAAATAGAAAGGGGGGATGCGGGGCCCATTTTGCAGCACAGGAGAGAGCTCCCATTTTAGTCTCTTGCTAGTAGAGCTCCCCTGAGCATCACATCAATTTAGGTGCAAGATGTAAGATATCCACTCTACTTTGAGGTCTGAAAGTGATTGACTAATTATTTTGTAAAATGCTCCTCTTTCTTCTTAAAGGTACTGCGCTGTCAGTGGACCCTGATTCATGTTTTGAAATCCAACTTCTGTACTTTATGGGGATCTCCATCTGCGGGGAGATCCCTGGGCTCTGAACCTCCAGGTCCGCCATGTGGAGAATGGACCCACCTAGACGGGCTACTGGACTGAAACCAGCACTTAGGGGCTCAGCACTCCCATCTGCCAACAAAAAGCTCCTTGTTTCTACCTTCTACCTTTTGACCCAAGATCCAGCTTTGTAACCTGGAACTTTGGGTACAGTTTCTCCTTCTGGGTCAGAACAATAAAGTTTCTTGCCTCACTGGTCTAGCAGATGATGGTCTAGCCCTCCTGCCTGCACTGTCCTCTCTCGAGTTACTGGCATCCCCCTCCACATGCATCCCACAAAACTGCATGCCTGTATGGTGTGAAGGAGGAGGGGCCTCTCCTAGAATGTGTCAACGCTAAAGGCCTCTCTTAGGGTGTCCCTCACTAGTAAATAAGACCTTGATAAATAAATAACAAAAAGATGCTAGCCACAGCACAGACAATCTGTCATGTCTGAGGCCATACGTCTGATTCCTGCAAATTGGTGCTAAGTTTCTACGAAAGCCTATTCGCCATGGTAACCCAGCCTGCACCATGCAAACCCCTAAGAGAGATCCAAGTGAAATTAGACCTCCAAGGCCTCCCCTTGGAACTGGTCTAAACCTTCCTTGTGGTTTAGATACCTTAGTGGTAATTCCTAGCCATTTCTCTCTGCTACAAATGAATAAGGGGCCTGGTCTCTTAGCACTGGTTCTTTAACTGTCCATTACTGGGGCTGGGAGGGACAGAGACAGCTCCACTCCCACTACACAGAACATCCCTGGCTCCCCTTACCTTTGATACAAGAATAAACAGAGGAAGGAATATTGAAGATACAGATGAAGATGGCCACAGAGGTTGTGTTGGAGTTAGGAGCACTTTAAATAGGGTGGGACTGGGATGGGATTGGCCAGGGAGTGGGGAGGAGTGCAGCGAGTGGGAGAACTCTGGGTGATCTCAGCACCAATTTGCAGGAGACAGAGCTGAGCACCAGCGCTGTAAAGTATGATGTGGTGTGGCTACCTACAGCCATGAATGGAAAGGCAATCTCAGAGAAAGGTCCGAGATAAACCTCTGGGCTTAATTAGGGTGTGGTTGGACAGACCAGATGCTTGGAACCTATGGATTTGGTCGCATGCAGCTTGTTGAGGATGAGGAAGGTGGAGATATGTGCATAAACACATTCAGAGTGGAAGTATCAGATGTGACAGGCCAAGGCTGAGCAGGGTTAACTGACTTAAAGAAAGCAGTCATGAAAAAGTAGAACTCACAAGTTTGTTTTAAGAGTGGAAATCTATATATATAAAAGCCTAAGCAACCATTCGACCGTTCGACCAGTAGCTATGACGTGAACTGACCACCAGGGGGAAGACGCTCAATGCATAGGCATGGAAACCTGGAACAGACTGATGAATCTGAGGGAATTGGAAGGGGGGGGGGGGCGGGAAGAGATTAACCAAAGATCTTATATGCATACTAGAGGCCAGTGCACAGATTCGTGCACCAGTGGGGTCCCTCAGCCTGGCCTGCAGGGACTGGGCTGAAATCAGCAGTCCAACATCCCCCAAGGGGTCCCAGATTGCAAGAGGGCACAGGCCAGGCCAAGGGACCCCAGCAGTGCACGAATCTGTGCACCAGGCCTCTAGTATCATTATAATCATCAATGAGAATAATACATCTCTGAGCATTGGATTTCAAAGGAAGTTAACAATTAAAATACCCTTTTTTACCACCCCCACCCCTACCAATCCTGGCCACAGGAATAAGTATGTACCCCCAAGTTATTCTGTTATGGTCCCTTCCAGACGATTTTGAATTTGAAATTCAAACAAGAGGAGTCTCTTTCTTTCTGACGATGATGCTGGGAAGATGGGGACCTTGTTGGCGTCTGCTCTCCTAGAGAAAGCTAATGTAAGATTCTGAGGCTAATGTGGAGGGAGAAAGAATGTTGATATGGGGAGGGGAGGGAATGAGTCTGGCCACCTTAAAGTACTCAACTCTAGCCACCCAAGACCAGAATATCCCTATACTCCTATACTAAGCTGGGACAATGAATTCCACTCCATCTAGCCTCTGTGAGTTAGATTTGGGTTCCATCACTTGCAAATATTAAGATTCCAGCTAGTGCCCTAACCGGTTTGGCTCAGTGGATAGAGCGTTGGCCTGCGGACTGAAAGGTCCTAGGTTCGATTCCGATCAAGGGCATGTACCTTGGTTGTGGGCACATGTCCAGTAGCAGGTGTGCAGGAGGCAGCTGATCGATGTTTCTCTCTCATCGATGTTTCTAACTCTCTATCCCTTTCCCTTCCTCTCTGTAAAAAAAATCAATAAAATATATATTTTTTAAAAAAGATTCCAGCTAGTACACTCTATCATTCATTTTGCACTTTAATGTATACTCTTTTACTATTGTTACAAATGTTTTAGATAAATTTCTCACTTCCCCAACAAGAAAATAACTTTATTGTCTATGACAGTTTTGTCTTGGGCCTCTTCCTCTAGAATGCCTAACCCAGTGCTGAGCCACTGTAAGTGCTTTAAATGTATTCAGTAATAGTTATTAAGAAGAACAGTGTTAAGCCCTGCTGGTGTGGCTCAGTGGCTGAGCGTCGACCTATGAACCAGGAGGTCACGGTTTGATCCCCAGTCAGGGCACATGCCCAGGTCGTGGGTTCGATCCCCAGTGTGGGGGGGTGCAAGAGGAAGCCAATTAATAATTCTCTCTCATCAATGATGTTTCTATCTCTCTCTCCCTCTCCCTTCCTCTCTGAAATCAATAAAAATATATTTTAAACAAAAAAGTACAGTGTTAGGAATAGGAGCAATTGATGATCAGTCAACATGGAGAACCAGCTACATGATCTGGAAATTGCCCACATTATGC
>NW_005878531.1:0-7624 GCF_000147115.1 Myotis lucifugus | reverse complement strand
GCGTTTTCTGTGCAGAAGGAGCTGGGGCAGGCACACCAGGGCCCTGGCCCAATGCCAGCAAACCCTCAGATGTCAGTGCTCCCAGCAGCTGCAGCATCCTGGCTGGGACACCCCAAAGGGGCTCTGGACAGAGGGTGCAGGTGACACGCAGGCTGGCAGGTGCACTTGTGCTGGGACCCTGCCCACTGATGTGCACCTGTCCCTGGCGCACCATCCCCACTTGTACCAGTGCTTCTCTGTGTCTAACTTTGAAACGAGTTTAAACAGTCTTAGAACAATTACCAGCTCCCCTGATAGCCCCATTTACAGTCTTTGTATCTCAGGAGGTTTTTAGTGTAATTCCACAATTATCTCATTGCTTAACATACTCAAATGCTTTTGTTGATTACCACACATAACATGCAGGCTTAGCTTTAGCTTAACAGCTTCAATGTCAAAACCATGAACATTCATTGAGCTTTCCTTAGTTATGAAGTAATTACCAAGACAACGACAGAACGCTAAATGTCTAGGGAGGGAACCTGTGGGCCTGGGGATGCAGCACTGGTTCTGAGACAAGGGTGAGCACAAGGCAGGCATGGGCAGCGGGGACAGCACACGGGGCTTACCTTTCATCTACGTCCTGGAACAAACAATTGGGTGTATGTGTGGTCGTAAAAATTCTCTTTTCCGGAGGAATTCTAGGGGCTGAAAGAATAGAATTTTGCTCAGCTGTCTGATTCTGAGAAATGCACACATTTTGTAGTTACATGACAACAACTAGAAAACCACGTGCTTCGTTCAGTGACAGGGCTCTGACAGCAGCCTGAGAGCCCTCGCCAGCCCCTCGGCTCTGTGGGCCAGTCCTAGTCAGGGAAGCCAGGACTTCCCATTTACAAAACCACACGCTACGCACAGGCTTCTCAGAAACTCCTGCTGCTGCAGGGCCCTGGTCAAGATTTTAAGATCCAACAAGATGAGCGGAACAAATTCTTTTTAAAAATGAGTTAAGTATTTGGATTGAAACTTGTGCAAACATCAATGTATTGGGACTTCAGTTTCTTAGGTGGGCAAAGATAATTTGCATAAAGAAAGTCATATCCAGAACTTTCCTCAACTTCCAAATTCATGGATAAAACATTCAAAATTCCAAATGCTTCATACTTGATGGAGACTGACCTTATGGGCGAATAACCTGCTGAAATGTAAGTAACCCCATAAATCTTTATGAACTATTTGGAAGACAATATTCTATATGCAAGAACCCATCAAATATTTAAAAGCAAGCCACATACCTAAAACATTCCTACCATTTAATAAAATGCCTTTTAAAAAAAGACATCACTAACCACTGAGAGAAGGTAAGGTCATAGATTCTCTGCTTTCAGAGGTTCTGACATGGGGATCTGCTGAGTTGCCACAGTGCTGTGGCCGGTATGAGACTATGTCACAGCTTGGTACGGGGGGTCGTTGGGAGGACATGATCAGGATGCTTGAAGAACCCAGACTTGGTAATTTGGGGGGTGGGGGTGGCCTGAGGAGCTGGCAGGACCAGGAAAGGACACCTGGCGAGATAAGCCTGCTGCAGAGACTAGATTTCTATAGGCAGAGATGGGGAGGGGGCGCTAGGAGCAAACACAGGGGGTCACGGGGGCCAACTGTCTGCAGGAGCCTGGTGTCAGGACGGCAGACTCAGTGGGAGGTAAGAGTGGGGATGGCTTGGGGTTCTGAGGAAGAGCTGGCGTCCCTGCACTTCAGAGGGACCAGGGCCAAGGCCTGGGTGTACACAAGGACGGGAGGGACTTAGGCCCAGACTGTCAGGGCTGTTCTCACTGCGTGGATGGAAGGCAGTGGGTGGGGAAGGGGAAGGGCACCTGCGGTCACAGTGATGGCCCCGACATGGGTGAGATGTTGGCACACAGACCCTTTAACTGCGTGGGGAGGTGGTGTGGCAGGGTCCCAGGAGGGCCAGGTGACAAAGGTGGGTATGCTGACTCTCGAGGGACATGAGACCCTGTCCATGGCTGGGGGAGGCTGCGCTGGAGTCCACCTAACAGACATTACATCTGAGCCAGGGGAGTAACTGAGGGACCAGAGGAGCCCTTGGTTGGCCTGGGCCTGGCTGTCACCTTCGTAGCCGGAGTGCACCCTCTCTGCCAGCAGCACGCAGCACAGCTGGCTCTCAGCGCCCTGCTGCTCCGGCACCTTGACCAGGTAAGGCGTCATACGGAACGGGTGGTAGTGGATCTCATCTTCATGGTTCTTCCCGAAGCTGAAGAGGAGGGTGCCATTAGAGGGCGGAGTTATGACAGAAGGAACCATCCCTTATTGCTGGTCCCCTCCCCCATAGCTGGCTGTCATCTCAGCAATCCCTTCATTTGTTGTAAAGATGCCCTCCCATCCCACCCCAGCATACTGGCAGACGGGTGGGCTGCCCTTGGCCTGTCGGCTCTGCCTTCTCCCCAGCTGAGAAGCTGGGCCCACCACCCGGCCCCTCAGATTTCCAATGACGTCACAGGGTAAGTCACAGTCATCAGCCCTGAGAGATCTTTTGAGCTGTCTCTAGAGCAGTTTGCATTTTAATTAGGCAAAGGGATGCTGCTCCAACAGTGGGGTCC
This sequence comes from Myotis lucifugus, assembly GCF_000147115.1. Classification (NCBI taxonomy): domain Eukaryota; kingdom Metazoa; phylum Chordata; class Mammalia; order Chiroptera; family Vespertilionidae; genus Myotis; species Myotis lucifugus. The sequence continues at coordinate 5,027 of NW_005878531.1, read as the reverse complement.
TGGTCCACTTTCTGAGGGCACCGCTGTCTGGCCAGGGGTCGCTCCTGACACTGCAGCTGGAGGCTTATCTGGGAAAGCTACGGGGCTCTCCCCAGGAAAATGCACTTAAAAAAATATACACTCAAACCAAAGGCTGCATGTACTTTTGGGGTCCTCAAGGACCCCAGGATACACGCCTCCCCAGGTAAGGCCCCTGGCCTGTTTCCAGGTGATGGACAGCAAGTCCCAGCTCCTCGGGCTGCCATCCTCAGTGAGCACTGGTTGAAATCACCCCACTGTTGACCAGGCTGTCTTAACCCCTTGTGAACCTTTAAAATGCAGCTCTGGCCACGTGCTTTCTTTTCACTCACTTTTTTAGGAGTGTGCGTGCTGCGTGGCCCCTCGCTCCAAAGATGGGAGCACAGCCAGGCTCGTGGCCCTTCCTGCCTGGAGTGGAGCAGGGACGGGTGGGAGACGTCCGGGCCTCCTGCACTTCCCACCAGGTGCTCAGGATGAACTGGTTGGGCCATTCCAAGTTTAGGAAGACCTGTCACTGGGCTTACCTGACACGGCAGAAGAAAGACTTCTCCTCCATGCATTCTTGAGTGAAAGAATCTGAAAGAAAAAGCCCTCAGTCACCCACCCAATGACACGACGACGTATGGAGCGCGCTGTGTCCTCCTAAAGACAGCACCAGAATCAAAGCCAAGGTGTGGCACAAACCTGCCAGAGCTCAAAGCGAAGCCTCAGAGAGCGTTTATCCCAGTTCTGGCTAAAATGAAATCTATTCATGAGCGCGGCACATTCCAGAGTTTACAGCCAGGGTCTGACGCCCCCAGATGCGCCCGGGCTCTCTGCCCTCTGCAGACTCACCTCAGACTCCAGCTTCTCAGAACTTCATTTCTAAAATGCCTAACATGTCCTGAAAGCCTCTGAGATGTTTGCTCCCTCTCTGAAATTCATGAAAAGACTATTTTTCTCTCTAAATTTATTCTGAACAATTCATGATCTCTCCCCTGGGACAGAGGCCGCCACGGCTGTGCTGGTCTCAGGCAGAGGTGAGGTGGGCGGCGCTCCCTTCCTCTCACCTGTCCCACTGCAGACACTCCACGGAGGAAGCTTGTAAGGCGTGGTGGAGCTGTGGAACACGCTAACGTCATGGGGCGCCAAGAACTCCACGAACTTGGCATCGTGAAAGGTGTCTCTCTTACAGTGGAAGATGGAGGCCACCTGGTTGGAGATGTACAGGGTTTTCCCTGTGACCAGGGACACAGCCGCAGCAAACATGTCCTGGAAAGGAAGAACATCCTGGGGTCAGAACGGGCAGAGGGGACGGAACAGGATGGGCACACGCTTGGGGCAGGTGACAGGAAGGGGCACAGAGGGTCAGGGAAGGCCTCTGGGACCTTCAGTCCTGACCAGATAACTCTATTTCCCCTCATATACTGGCGTCCAAACAGGATATTATTTGAAGAATCACATCGGGGCTCCACTCCAAAAGGAACCCGGGGTGCGGATTCCCACGGGTGTCATCCATTCAGTATTCTTGGGTACAGAGCCCCTGGCGTCTGAATTGAGAGGTGGAAGGGCCCTGCACACCTCTGTTACCAGGGCTGGGGTGTTCCTCTCCTGGGGTGCCGGGGACTGTCTGGGGGCTGCAGGGCTCTGGACCTCTTGAGCTAAGGACTGGTTGGGGGGGGGGGGGAGTACTGGAGGAAGGTGAGAAGGAGTGGGAGCCCAGTTCTCCAGACAGCTTTGAGAAATGCTGCTCTCTGAGAAATGGGGGCTCAGGGCATGGCCAACCTGCTCCCCGTCCCGACCTCCAAGGGCCCACCTTTATCAGCCACTTTAAAATGCATCAGGTTTGGCCCTAGCCAGTTTGGCTCAGTGGATAGAGTACCAGCCTGTGGACTGAAGGGTTCCAGGTTCGATCCCGGTCAAGGACATGTACCTCAGTGCAGGCGTGTTCCCTGGCCCTAGTGCAGGAGGCGACCAATTGATGTGTCTCTCTCACATCAATTTTTCTGTCTCTTCCCCGCCCTTCCACTCTCTCTAAAATATCAATGGAAAAATATCCTCAAGTGAAGATTTTAAAAAATAATAATAAAATAAAATGCATGAGGTTTGGAGTCCCATGAAGCCGAGTTTAATCCCAGGGCACCCCCCATGAAGCCCTGAACAGTGAACCAATTGCCCCCTGGCGTGTCCTCACCCTGAAGTGCTGTGCTTGGTCACGGTGTGTGAGGTGCCGGGTGGAGTGGCCAGGAGGGCACAGGGTCTGGGAGACATCTGGAGCAGGACTTCTGAACCACTGACTCTACATTCTTTTTCTAAGGTCTGAACTCACTTCCTAAAACTCCAAACTCTGCTGCCATCAAGCCACCGGCCAGGCGGTCACCAGCTCACCGAAGGAGGACTCCCCACAGGTGACACTCACCGTGCTCTTCATAATGACCTCGGAGGTGGCGCTCTGGATCTCCTCTATGGTGTAGGAGGGCACGTCCGGGCCGCAGCTGTGCTTCTCGCTGGACATGAGCAGCTGGTAATACTCCTCGTTGGCTGCGGGAGAGACCAAGAGGCAACTCCTAACTCACTTTTCTCATGAAAAGTGGGCTAGGAGACCATCTCCTGGATGCTGAGAGAACGGATCACAGAAAGACAAAGGCAAAACAGAAATCTGGGGGTTTCCCCTGAAAATCAGAAGGCCGATGGTCACAGAACTTTGTGAACAATAAATACACATTATCTTAAATAACAAGGCCACAGAGTTCCACCTAATGCTCACTTTCCCCACAAGGTGGTCAATCATGACGCAATGTCATCATGTCCATGCAGGATGGCTGTGGCACCCCTGCTCTGCCTCCCGTGGTGGTCACTGACACCCCATCCAGACAGAATCAACTGCTAAGGTCACTGGGCACAAGAAACAACATGTGGAACAACCTGCTCAGAACAGACCCTAAAGACAAGGCCGCTCATCCTGGAACATCTGGCATGGCTTTGGGGTGACCCAGCCATGGCCAAGAGGCTGAAGAGGGCCCCTTAAAAGGCCACACAAACCAGCACATGGCCACTTTCCATGTCTGGCACAAACTCTCCCAGCCAGACTACATGAAACAAGCCCTTCCCACGGAAGTCATCCAAACATTAGAAGTGTGAACACTATTTGAAACGTGGCTTGGTATCCTCATTAGTGACAGGCTTTGCTTTGACTGCAGGCTGTACCTTGAGATAGTAGCTGATGGTAACAGAATAAAGCACTGTTTCACCTTTCTATCAGCCTTGGAGGTTTTTTCTACTCTTATGCACGTTTCTGATGTGTGGTGTCCACTGGGACTCAGTGCGTGTGTGAAATACGTAAGTGAAGGTCAAGTGGGGGGAGGGTTCACACATCTGCCCCAAGGAGATACTGACTTTCCCTGACTCAGCTTACTCATCAGTGGACCAAACAGCTAAGAAATCCCTCCACGTGCAGGGGCTGGGGGTTTCACTGTAATGACAAGGGTCCGTGGAGTGTCCCCTGTTTCAAGACTAGGACTGCACACATGCATACCTGCCCCAAGACTTCTACTGTTTCTCTGAGGCACTGAGGACATTTAAGAATTCTCAAAGTTCTCATCCCATTTCCCAGCAGCAGACTGAGAGGCCAGGCTGCGAGGACCTCTCGACCAACTTCATAGCTAAACAATCCTGAGATGACCCTGAGCACAGGGTCCTGGCCTGGAGGCAGAGGCACCGAGGTGACCTGAGACCCAGGACATGGGGTGTCTGCCCAGTGGAAGGTCTGGTGGCAGGACCAAGTGAAGGCAGATACTTAAAGGCTTGGAGTTGATTGAAATGGAAAGTGTCTGAGCCCAATAAGCTAACATTTTGGGTCCATCATTGGGCCCAGGGGTGGTGGGGGAACGGCCCTTCCCGCCTGTAGTGGAGCAGGGACTGGTGGGAGATGTCTGGGCCTCCTGCACATCCCACCAGGTGCTCAGGATGAACTGGTTGGGCCATTCCAAGTTTAGGAAGATCTGTCACTGGGCTTACCTGACACGGCAGAAGAAAGACTTCTCCTCCCGTGTGTTTGCTCATAGGTTCCTGCAATGTGTCCTTAGACAAAAGCCTTTCTCTAATCCACCAACTAGCGCCAAAAGCTGTCACATGCTGCCATCTAATGATAAAATCCAAACATGCCCACAGATGGACGGAGGCTGGATTTCGGGGGTCCTGTTACCATGCACCTGTGATGGAAGAAGGCACTCTGCCCTGCCTGCCTTCCTGGTCCAAAGCCCACCACCACTGAAACTCACACGTTTTTAGATAAACAAGAAATAAAGGTGGGGTTTAGTGGTTGAGTTTCAACCCATGAACCAAGAGGTCACTGGTTCGATTCCCGGTCAGGGCACATACCTGGGTTGTGGGCTCAATTCCCAGTAGAGGGCGTGCACAAGGCAGCCAATTGATGATGTTTCTCTCTCATCAATGTTTCTATATCTCTATCCCTCTCCCTTCCTCTCTCTAAAAATAAACAAAAACATATTTAAAACAAAAAGAAATAAAGAGCCTGGGGTCTTAAATGAAGAAGCTCTAAGATATTGTCTTTCAAGGATGAGCTCTGTTAAACCCACCCACCCCTGGGGTCCCTTTGTTTTTTTCTTTTAAAGGAGGGCAAGTCCTCAGCTAAACACTGTGGGATGTTTCGCTTCAATTCCACTCTGAGCCGCCCACATCACCGGGCCACCAGTGGTCACCCACTCCAGCCAGAGCTTGGAAGATGCTGCACTCTCCTCACCATGACCTGACCTAGCCCACAGCACAGAAGTTTTATGTTGTAAATAGGTTTCTGTTATCAGCTGGCTTTCTATCCGCTTTATTTTTTCCTCTAAAAATCAAGTGCAATAGACAGCTTCCAGTGAATTGAGGTTTTCAATTGTGGCAGCTCCACAAGACTCCTAAGTTTCTTTCTTCTGTGTCAGGTTTGAGTTTTGAAAGCCAACACAGTCCAAGCTGTAATTTGGGGGGATGTGAAACTTACTTCTACAGGTTGGAACAAACACATG
>NW_005878530.1:0-7624 GCF_000147115.1 Myotis lucifugus | reverse complement strand
TGTCGGTCGGTTGGGCGATAGGAGACACGGCGCAGGGGGGCCACGGGATATGCAGCGTGGGGGAGGCGCACCGGGATTCATGCACGAGTTGAGTGAGCCAGTCAGTCAGCAGTCTCACTGTGCAGTGGTTAGTGCTAGTCGCGTCCGCAAATCGCGCATGGGTGACAAAAGTACCTACTCAAAGCATAAAGTTACCTGTATTTTTCCATCCAGCTGCAAATCCTACAGGTATTTTTGTCATCAATTTAAGAATAGACGAAACAAGTATACAAGATGAGCGTGGATGGGAGAGTTGGAAGGGGTCGACCTCAGCGAACGTACCTCAATCAGATTGAGGATGTTTTTAGCAAAGGCCAGCTTAGGAGTACCCTAATTAAGTTAATAACAATGTACCTACTTATATAGTTTAAGTTTAAAAAATTTGGCTCTCAAAAGAAATTTCAATCGTTGTACTGTTGATATTTGGCTCTGTTGACTAATGAGTTTGCCGACCACTTGGTTAGGGGCAATCAGGCAGGCAGGCAGGTGAACGGTTGGGAGCCAGCAGTCCCAGATTGTGAGAGGGATGTCCGACTGCCGGTTTAGACCCGATCCCTGTGGGATCCCTGTGGGATCGGGCCTAAACCGGCAGTGGGACTTCCCTCAAGGGGTCCCAGATTGGAGAGGGTGCAGGCTGGGCTGAGGGACACCCCCTCCAGTGCATGAATTTCGTGCACTGGGCCTCTAGTAGAAATATAAATGAGAATAGTGGTGAGCAGTATGAAGAAAATGAAGTGGAAAGAAGATAAAAAATTATGAGCAAAGGAGTGGGAATTTTACATAAGGTGTTTGGAGGAGACTGGCTGAGGAGGCAGCATTTGAGCAGAAACCTGAAAGATGAAAAAGATTGACACATGCAAAAATCCAGGCCAAAAATACCCAACTAGAAGTAATAATAGAAGTATAAATAATCTTTTGATTTTTTTTTTTTTGGTCTAAGTACAACAGGGAAGAAAGTAAAGGACTTTTAAAAAAAGGAAATAATATGATCACATTTATGTTATAAGCAGATCATATTATTATATAAAGTATAGACTGTGTAGGTCAAAAGTGAAAACAAATGGGTATATTATGTGTGTGAATATACTTGTTATTTGTATACACTATATAAAAGTTCTTTATGATAGTCCAAAGTTGTCTGGCTTCTTCTTTCAAAAGTTAAATGTAGCTATTTTTTAAATGAGATTTTTTAAATTTTAGCTTAGAGTCCATTTATACCAGATAAAAAATGATATCCCTCTCTGTTCTGAGTTTCTGAAGTGCATGTATTTGCAAAGTCATATGTCTCTTTCACATATTATAATATATTATTTATATATTTTCTTCTGCTGCTAAATTGAAAATTGCTAGAGGGCAGGAACCATATTTTATTCAAGGTTGCATCCTCTATAGTGGCTAACAGAATGATATATGTGTACCAGTGATCAGTATATATCTGACCCACGATACTTTTCTTTACATTGCTATTACCAAATTTAACATATTTGTCTTTGAATCCATTGCTTAAAATTTTGTAAAAATATATCCATTCAGGGTTATGTGAAAGGAACATTCATTTTATCTGCTAACTTGGTGGTTTGGATTATGATTGCTCTGATATGTAGTCTTGAGGGACTGTGCATCACATGATCAAGAAGGCAAATTCTGGAGCCAAACTCTCTGGGTTCAAAATGCCAACTCATGCACTTACTGGCTTTGTGATGTTGGGCAAGATGACAAACATCTTTGCTGGGGTCCAATCCCAGCGGGTCCAGGGGTCCCCAAAGGTGTGGACGGAGTCGGCGAAGAAGGAATGACACGAAGACAGCCTTCAATTGATCAGCAGCCTAGTCAGGACCTCTAGCCAGGATCTCCAGCCAAAGTTCTGGTCGGAGTTCTGGTTAGGAACTGATGAGGATCTGATGTTTATTGTCTTGTTACATCCATATTTATACCAGCCGATTTTAATCCTGTCAATTTCTATTACAAAGGTTAGGGCGTTTCTTATCTCCATTCCAGGGAGTAAAGATTATGTAGCTTAACTACCCGCCTGGCACTTAATTAAGGGGTTGTATCCCCTCCCTAACCTCAGGGAAAGATCCCCACCTGGGGAAACAACCTTTCTCGGAGAGGTGACCTTGGTTAAAACACATGGCGCTAAAGAGAGCAAACATATTAAGAACAATATGCTATATATGCCAGGTCCCTTGAAACATATGCTGTGCAGATGTTTCTTTCCTGCAGCGACTGTGTCAAGCAGCAAGGATGGACCGGCTCCCGGCACATCTTTTTGTGTGTCTCTCTCTCATATTTAACAAAAGCTTGATAATTAGTAAGTACTTCATAGGTTGTTAAAATAATTACTTGAGTGAAGATATATATAAAGCTCTTAAATCAGTGGCTTGTGCATGGAAAGCACTCAATAAATGTGAGTTTTAATTAGTCTTCCAACCTCTATATACAAATATTACTACCTCTTACAAAGCTGTATAAGGGGAAACCATCTCTACTTGATATTTCTATTGGGATGATGGAGTTTATATTTAGGGGACAGATTAATGTTCTCTATAATGCATAAACCTACAGAATTCTTCATATATAGATCTGCATCCCAAGCTCTTTAGGATCAAGGGCTGGAGCTCAGTGTTGGTTCACAAATTGTACGTGACATTAAATGTATAGGCACAAAAGCCCTAGCTGGTTTGGGTCAGTAGATAGAGCATTGGCCCGAGAACTGAAGGGTCCCGGGCTCGATTCTGGTCAAGAGCATGTACCTCGGTTGCAAGTTCCCCATATCTGGTTGGGATGCCTGTAGGAGGCAACCAATTGATGTGTCTCTTGCACACAATGTTTCTCTCTGTCTCTCCCTCTCCCTTCCACTCACTAAAAAGCAATGGTAAAATATCGTTAGGTGAGGATTAACAAACAAACAAACAAACAAAATGTATAGGCCATGGGTGGGCAAACTTTTTGACTAGAGGACCACAATGGGTTCTTAAACTGGACCGGAGGGCTGGAACAAAAGCATGGATGGAGTGTTTGTGTGAACTAATATAAATTCAAAGTAAACATCATTACATAAAAGGGTACGGTCTTTTTTTTTTTTTTTTTTTAGTTTTATTCATTTCAAACGGGCCGGATCCGGCCCACGGGCCGTAGTTTGCCCACGGCTAGATAGGCACAGAGGTTAGCCAGCTTCTGATGCTCATGTCAAGGTTGACAATTTTGAGAACACACAATTATCCACTCACGGTAGCCATCGTTCAAATTAAACTCCTTAAAATTAAATTTACTTTCTTGAAATGCTCAACTGTAAGCAAATAATGTGAGATTTTTTTTCTTATTTTAGTATTTGTTAATGGAGAGTTAGGGATTTGACAGAGTTATTCATCTTCCTTCCAAAAGAACAGACTAATCGACATGTCAATAAGGATTAAAAGCAATTTACCCCAAAAGACAAATAGCTGTAACATGATCATAATAATCTGTAAGAATTATAAATTATTTCAGAAACTCTAGCCAAGATTCTCATGGCAAAGACCAGTCTTTCAGGCTTTGTTACTAAAAATCTATATTCTTTTTTTCTTAACCCTTAGGAAGAGAATTTTTAAAATTTTGTTTTTGTTCTATATAATAAATCAATCTCACATGATCAGATGCTTTAAAATAATGCTCCCAGTTTAGATTTTTAGTTTACCTTTATGAAATGAATAGCAACATGGGCGTATTTCTTTCACAGAGCTGCTATCTGGAAAACTGGGGAAATTCACTTCATTTTTTCCTTCTGATCCCAGACTAGAACTAAAGTGTCTACTTTCATTAACGTGTGCCTCAGCCAACCAGAAGGGAGACTATTTCAGCCGCCTACAATGAGATTAGATATCCTCTAAGTAAGAGACATGGTTAGACTGACCTCAAACTAAACAGACCAGGTTTTCAGAGAAAAAGGAAATGGAGCATGTTGTGGACCATTTAAGTCTAGAAAAAATTAATAATAAGGAAGTGAAGTGGGATGGTCTAGCAAAGAAATTCCCAAACATTTTTGGCAATGCAAAACCTTTTTGTTATTTGATTATGTAATCACCTTTTTTTTTTTTTCTGTCTCTACCAGCTCCTTTCTCATCCTAGTTAAAAAAAAAAAAAGTATGTTAAATTATATGCTGAATTTGACAGATATATTTAGTCAAAACAATTTTGCTTTAAAAAATTGTATGAATTTCTAATAGTGCATATGCTAACTGAAAACTTGTTGGGATGTTGTACAGCTAGGGACAGTGATCAATATTTAATAATCAGAGACTTATTATGGAAATCTGTTGTAGAGCTGAAGGTTTGACTTCACTGAAAAGAAGTGAAGTTGTATCTGCCTATCTTCCTACCTCTTGTTCCTTCCCCTCCCAATTTTTAATGTAAATACCAATTCTGTCCTTAGATGCAAAACCAGGTCAGAGACATCCAAGACTCTCCAGGCTGGCACATTCTTCTAGAGAAGTCTGTTTGAGGCCACAGCCCTTGGAGAGGCTCAGTAAAACAGCGAGCTCAGCAAATATGCTCAGTGGCTCAAAGTCTGTAGTATCCCTTAAAAAAATAGAAATACATTTATGACACACCCATATATGTGTAACGTAAAAATATACATAATTTATTTTGTGTCAATTGTAATTAGCAAGATTTTATTAAGTGGCTAAGTTGAACACTGCATGTACTTTGGAGGTACCAAGGGAAGGCATGGTGGGGCTTTGCAACCATAATCCCTACCAGACCCTTCTGATTTCACGCCAAATCAACACACCATCAAAGTTAAATTTTTGCTGTGCTGCTATCATAGCCTAAAGATAAGTTCACTTTCATCCATGTCTCATACCTAAATCCCTTGTTTAGAAATTCTATAGTTATCTCTGGACATTTTACCCATTTTAATTCAAAGTACATGAAAATAAAGTACAACCTTCCTTCAGAGAATTTGTTTCAAATTTGCCTGTTCATACTTACATGGAAATTTAACTCATTGCTAATAGGTAAAGCACCATTTCAGTGAATATTTTCTAAGAAAGACATTACTGTGGACATATGTAAAATTTCTGAGATGACAAGACATTTTGGGGAGAAAAACAACAAAATAGGTCTCTTGAACATATGCATATTGTCTCACAAGCTTAATTGTCTATAGTCTATGTGAAAAGGTTGAGCCTCATCTTTATCATGATTTGGGTTCTCAGAATGAACATAACTTTGATTTTAAGATCATTCTATTCAATCAATGACATTACACTTTAGAATAATCTATAATTAGATGAAAATATTATAACTTCTTACCCCCAATAAGTGGCTGAAGTTGTGTGAATCACCCAGTCTTTGACATTTAAGCTTCCTCATATAAATCCACACAGCAAAATGCTGTTTGTTGATTTCATGTAATCAAATTACTGTGTTATCACAGGAAACCAACAATTATTCATGGTAGTTAACCCTTGTGAACTGTGTACATGTCTTATTCTCTATTAAATACACTTTAAATATAGCACAGCTAGTCTGCCAAGAGTCAACTGAAAAAAATATATATTGGGGCATTCACTCTGATGTCCCTCAAAACCCATTTTAATCTAGCCCAGGCCCGGCAGAACTGCCCCTCAGCACCCCTGCTCACCCCACCCCTAGAAAAATTGGTTAATTTGAATATTTAAGATAAGTACCTGCAGTATTAGGAAACCCCATATGGATGCTATTATTTGGCTTCAAGGAAAATTATTAAATTTTTAATCCAAAATATGTTATATACCTGCTAGCTTTTTACCTTAAAATCTCTTTGGAAGACAAACAAATCTAATTCTTCCCTCAGCTCTAACTAAATGCAGCACAAATTACAGTTCCCATTGACGAGGACTTAAATGGAGATGGCTCTTTACTCAGTCTTTCTTTTGTGGATTACACCACAGAAATCTTCCCGGGCCAAATTTAAAACACATTTGTTTCAGAGTTTGCCAAGTCGGGTATTATTTTTCAGTTTTAGTGCTATTTGATTTCTGTGTAAAAGAGTTTTCTTGTCTTCACTCCGCTCCTTGAAGCCCATTTACTTCTTTTTGTCTCTAATATCTGTTTTCAGCAGAGACAGTGAAAAAAGAATGGGAGATTTGAAGTGGCTCTGTTTTTGTTTTTAAAATATTATGGTTCTTTCTATAAAATCTCATCAAAAGCTTCCTGCATTATTAGCCATTTCATCCCATTGTAATGGGCATAGTGTATATTGTTTATGGAGCTATTGTAAGTAGCCTGAGAAATGATTAAAATAATACTTGGTGGTGGGAAGGATGTTTCACTATATGTATTTATGAAATGAATGCAATAATATTGCAGTTGTTGACACCAGAATTGCCCCAAATCCATCCATAAAGACAGCCTAACACTTCTTTGGAGTTATATCATTTCTTCTCAAAAGATTAATAGTTCTTTCAGACTTTTTTTGTTTTATTTAGTTTATAGAATTCTTTATCTTAGGAGATCTGTGCATGTAAATAGTTCTTAAATGTAGAGGAAACTCCCTGTAGCCTGGCCTGGTGAATAGTGAAGTCATGTGATTGATATTCCTAAACACACTCTTACCATAGACTGCGGATGCCAGTATGCCAGCAGTCTGAAGGTATAAACTATCAGCCTGGTACGTTTTGCTTCATATCAAACCTCAGGAATTCTCAGGAATCCCCGGTCCACAAATGTTTGCTCAGTTGAATTTATGAGCGAAAACTTTAGAAAAGATGAGTATGGCTCATGGCGGGAATAAAGGCCCACCCACAGCTTCATTTATTTATATAGCTCCTTTAGGAACCCACTCAAAAGACCCCTGAGAGCTGGCATCAAGGTATACTTAAAATTCTCCGAAGACACCCTTTCCCATCCATATTTTAAATTAGAACTTTAAGAAATATACAACAATATTTTTATGATGCAATCTCATAAAAGTGTGAACTTCATATACATTATTTTATTTGTCCATCTCCACAGCTCTGTGGGCTGACTGTTGTCCCTACTTCATATGTTTTAGAAACCTGACAGGAAGATTTAATGTCTTGCTTATTTTCACATGTTCCATCATGTTCACAAATGTTTGCAACGAGTTCAAAAACTCTTCTTAAGAGTTTTCTTACCTATAAGAAAGCAAAAATAATATTTAATTCATGAATTTTAAAAATCTTGTTCTTGACAATCAGGAAACAATGACCTAAAACTTGGTTTAAAAAAAGAAAGTAGGAGAAAATATGAATAGAAATCATTTTTCTAATGAGTTTATGGAAAGTTATGTAAGTATATCAGCCTCCAAATTAAGCCACAGGTTTTAAAAAAGGATATTATTATCCAAACTCGTCTTTAAGAACAAGCCTTAAAAGCGCCTTCCTTTATGATAATGTTTAATGAATATCAGAATCCCATTTAAAATATCCTATCTCTGGTTTGAACCCTCATAGCTTTTATCAAAAGCACCATGCTATATAGACTTATGTTGGAATGACCCAAAAAGCATGATAGGGATAGATAAGAATACAACATCATGAGCACTGGATTCTAGTCATGGCCTAGATTTGTAGGCAAAAGCAAGTTATTCAACCCATGT
>NW_005878529.1:0-7626 GCF_000147115.1 Myotis lucifugus | reverse complement strand
AGGAGCTGATCGATGTTTCTCTCTCATCGATGTTTCTAACTCTCTATCCCTCTCCCTTCCTCTCTGTAAAAAATCAATAAAATATATTTAAAAAAAAAAAAAAAGGAGGGAACAGACTTGTTTTGAGTGTCCCCAAAGAATAGAACTTAGATGACTATTCAAGATGCTGCAGAGGAAACTCCTGGAGTGACGGTCAATTTGCATCCCCTTCCAATGCCAACTGCCTATGATTGTAAATAGTTATTGAATTTGTGCCTTAACTACCAAACACAAATCCCAATGTTTTCTAACTAGATGTTCCCTCCTCGTTGAGGGTGAGATGACAGACAGCCCAACAAGAAATTGAAATATTCTGAGAAAACCTCCTTGGGACTCATCTGTAAATTAAGGGCAATAAAATTTTAGGGTTTTTTTTTCACCTATGAAATTCTTATATTTAAATAAGAAAGAGAAAAGGGAAATGAGCTGTATGAAAGTATATAAAATAAGAGGTTACTTTTCAGAATAATGTCTCCCATATTTTAGAAAATAGCAAAATATTTTATATTGTGATATATCAATAAGCAAAATTTTCATTTCTAGATTTCTTATTTCCAAAAAAATGGCCAGGATTAAAAGCTGCTCACCAAAATCCCTGTTCTGTTCATCCTAGACCAGCCGTGGGCAAACTATGGCCCGCGGGCCGGATCCCAGCCCGTTTGAAATGAATAAAACTAAAAAAAAAAAAAAGACCGTACCCTTTTATGTAATGATGTTACTTTGAATTTATATTAGTTCACACAAACACTCCATCCATGCTTTTGTTCCGGGCCTCCGGTCCAGTTTAAGAACCCATTGTGGCCCTCGAGTCAAAAAGTTTGCCCACCCCTGGCCTAGACATACTTTAATCAAGGTCATTCAAGCAAAGTCTATGTTGCAGGTCTAAAGAGGGTAAGTGACTTGGCCAAGGCCCTTTTGTCAATTTAAGGAGGAAAAGAACCTAGGAATTCTGCATTCCACTCCAGAGCTCTTTGAATTATATTGTTCTGTCTGTTGTACTGTATTCCTACGCAACATTGTTTCTCTCCTCTCCACCTTTCCCCTCTTCTCTTAGATCTCATGGTTCTTTCACTTTCTGACTCTTCACATGATATTATTTCCTCCCAAAGCATGCCAGTTCTTCACTCCATGTTCATTGAATAGGAGTGTTTGGTGACCTTTTGACCCAAACAGCCTATTTTTCCTGCTAGGAACTGGATTGAATATAAATAGTAAGGCCACACACATTGAAACTTCAGATGGACAGTGCAGCTGTACAAAATCGATTGCCATTTGCAGTCTATGAATCAGGAGCAAGGAAGAAGATGGAAGTACATGGTGAAGAGAATTTTGCAAAGCATTAATACTAAAGATGCAGACCTGACAATGGCTAATGGTGTATTTTAGGTCCTGTGTTAACTACCCAGGCCTTCCTGGCCTAATTCTAACCTCTTCACTGATCCTTACTCAAGGTGAGAGTTGGGATGACAATCAGGGATAATGTATAGAAGGGATGTGCTTTCACTCTTGGAATCATGGGAAGTCAGCCGAAAATAAAGGAGGTGATGGACTAAGGTTTTTTGGTAAGCCAGCCACAGCTTCAGGTCATCTCTAATTATCATTCAATGAGTGTGTATATTGATGCTGTTAGTAACTTTAAAGCTATTTCCAGGAGAACTGGATAAGCTCTGCCACCAATAATCAGAGAAAAAGAGACCAAAGCCAGAATGTCCATGAAATGCTCAGAATTGTATTAAGTGACTATTTTTCCAGAACTGGAAAGTATACCATGGGAAAAAGTTAGAGATCAATATAGAACTTGAAGCTCATCAGACTTCATTCATTCCTCAAACATTCACTTCATTTATTCCTCAACCATGGCTTTACCAAGCATTTCTAATTCTGAAAATATGCTAGCTCTATGGCCAGGTTGTTCAACCTTGACACTGCTGACTTTTAGGTGGATAATTTGTTGCTGTGGGGAGTAACGTAGGATGTTTAGCAGAATTCCAGGCCTCTATCCACTAAATGCCAATAGCATCCATCAGCCCCAATTATAACAACTAAAAATGTCTCCAGACTTTGCCAAATATGCTCTGGGGGACAAAATCATCCCAGTGGAAAGCCAATGCTTCTTTTTTTTTTTCCAGAAGGATAATTCGTACTCATTATTGATGTCCTGTCTCATTCCAGAAAAAGGATTTGAAGAAGCTCATGGGGAAAATAATAGTTTGGCATATTTATTAGTTCAATGACTAAGTATTGAATAATATGAAGTCATTTAGGGAGAGAGACATACCAGAAATCTAGGCCGAAGATACCAATTATATTAGAAGAATACATTTAGCTTTGAGATTCCAAGGGGACAAATTTAAAAGGAAAATCAGTTATATAATTCTTATTGACTGATGAAAAATAAATACAGTTTTATTTGAGTGAGGTTTTCTTTCTGGCCTTATTTAATTAATAGAAACATGCCATGGCATTATTTTAGTAATAATTTTATCAGGAACAAAATAAATGTTCTTCCTATGCTCATATCTATTATCAACCCAAGAGATAAGAGCAGAGGGAATAATTATAAATATCAATATCATGAATACATTCCTTACCAGATGTTCATCCTAGTTAATTTTAACAGTTGTTGGTTAAGAAAAAACATTCCTGGTAAATAGACATGATGAGCCTTTCTCTATGCCGATGAGTTTCATTGTTGTGTATTCAGCAAATGGCTGAAAGGGGTGTCTGGCTCTATGGGGATGGTGCTTTATATTCACAAATGGATGTACTTCCCAAGACTAGACTTCAAAGTCACAAATGCAAACCTGATGAGTTGATTCTTCTTACACCCATTGATGCCAACATGGTAGTACCTGCTGGCAGAACCAGTGAAGGGCCCGGCCTCTGTGGCACCTTGTCAGAAAGCTTGTATAAAGCAATCACTAGTCCAAGCAGTGTCACCAGTGTGAAGGCTAGCCTGCTTGACCTCAGAGTTTTTCCTTTTAACAGAAGACAGTCTGTTTTCAAATAGTCTATTAGTGTCCTAGGTCTGCCATAACAAAGTAGCATAGACTGGATGGCTTCAACCACAGAAATTTATCTTTTCACAGTTCTGGAGGTCAAAAATCCAATATCAAGATTTGGCAGGTTTGGTTTCTTTTGAGGCCTCACTCCTTGGCTTATAGATGGCCACCTTCTCACAGACTCTTCACATGGTCTGTCCTCTGGGCAAGTACCCCTGGTGTCTCTCTATGGGTCAAATTTTGTCTCTTTAAAAGAACACCAGTCATACTGATTAAGGCCCATCTTAAGAGCTTGATTTTAACTTAATCGCCTCTTTAAAGACCCTATCTCCAAATACAGTCACATTCTGAGGTACAGTGGGTTATGGCTTCAACATATGGTTCTTGGGCGAGCACAACCCAGTCCATAATAAAGGCTGTGCATGTTAATGTAATGCAAGTGAGGAATTATTCTCATACACTCATTATCCTCAATTGCTTGTATTAACCCATTCAAGGAAGTAGATGCAAAGAGAGAATTTTATACATAGTGACAGAGGGTTTCAAATCTTCCTAAATGTCTTTTACAGCTGAGGCAGGCTTGGAGGTGCTGTGACAAATTTGTGCCATCTTTTTCAGCAAGGGAGATTTATATTTCAAGTTGCATAAACAGTCTTCATTCTGTTGGCATTCCAGGAACCCTCATCTCCACCCCTTAATCTGACCCCTCTGTACTCCTGCATACTCACTACTTTTGCATACTCACTACTTTTCCCAGTCTAGAAAAAGAACATGGATTTGCAACCATCCCATAGAGGGTAAATTAAGGTTTTGTGGCAACTGATTTAACCATGTGTTCTGAGCATATTCTCTCATTCAATCATTCATTTACTCTTCCAACAAGTATTATGGACAATCTACTGCATGTGCTGAATATTGGGGGATATTCACAACAAAGAACATGACTCACTTTGCTCTGGATCATAGGAGAACTATAGGAAGAGAGCAGTTAAGATCCCTGATAATAGATTTCTGGTGCTAACTTGGCATAGTGGCCCTCAATTCTTTTGGATCAGACACTAATTAAAATATATTATTCCATGATTTCCAGAAGTAGTTGAAATGTTCCCAAAATGCTTACATTTTGCTATCCGCAATGGTCTGCGTCTCATATTTCAAAAGATGATACTTGGGTTCTGGAAATCATATGACTGTATTACTCAGCACTGTGTCGGGAAATGGGACGTGGCCTGAAACATGGCCTTTGGGGATTTTGGAGGCAAGTGGAAAGATGAGCGCATCCTTCAAAACTCAACTCTTGTCAATAAGTAACTCCTGTAAGTGTTCTTCCAAACAAATACACTGTGAAGTGCTTTTCATTTCTGGACTGCATAAACTTGCACAGCCTTCATGGTCTGGACATTTAGTAGCAGCTTTGATCTGGTCCCAGAAGACAATGAATGCTCTGACCCCACAAAATACTTGCTTTCCCTATCTGGCTAATGGAAAGGAATCTCTCCTTCATAAGGTCACCTCAAGAGTTAAAAGAGATAATGTCTGTTACTGTGGCACTCAATAAATCTTAGTTTATATAAGATGTTTGAGATCCTGAAAGACCCTTTTCACCATTACCATCCAACCTTCAAAATCTCCCCATTCATTAACCTGCCACAGGTCTACCAATCCCTTATTCTTTCAAGAGTAAACACTATGTTTAAAAAATCTTTTATTAAGAATTAAAATGTCTTACCAATCAAGAAAGAAAATGCTTTTAATGCATTCTCAGATTAAATAGTCACAATAGTTAGATGCCAATTTAGAAGCCTGGTGGGGGAAAGAGACAATTTCCTGAACATTCAAAAGAATGTTTCCTGAACATTCTGGATTTTGTTTATATTGTGTGCTTATTAGGGTTGTAGTTGGGGGTAGCTAGGATATCAGGACCAAGAAGCACAGGACACGTCTATTGGAGGATGTGAGGGGTCAGCCTTGCCTGTTTAGTGAGCTCTCAACAACGGATATCAGGAGCCCAATAGGCTGCTGAATGCAGCCCTGAAGTGATTGAAAGGAGGAAATTGGTCTCACTTCAACTCAGTCACAATTTGCCCATGACTAATTATAGAAAGTGATGAGCTTCTATTATCAGTTCAACTTTAGTAGAATTTTTTAAGAACATATTTTTATTTATTTCAGAGAGGAAGGGAGAAGGAGAGAGAGATAGAAACATTAATGATGAGGGAGAATAATCGATCGACTGCCTCCTGCACGCCCCCTTACTGGGAACCGAGCCTGAAACCTGGGCATGTGCCCTTGACTGGAATCAAACCTGGGACACTTCAGTCCACAGGCTGATGCTCTCTATCCACTGAGCCAAACCAGCCAGGGCTAGTAGAAACTGTTTTATTAAAATGTATTCTTGGGCCCTGGTTGGGTGGCTTAGTTAGTTGAACGTTGTTCTGTACACCAAAAGTTGTGGGTTCGATTCTTGGTCAGGGCACATACCTAGGTTGCTGGTTCAATCCTGCCTCAATGTGCATTTGGGAGGCAACTGATTGATGTTTCTCTCACATCAGTGTCTCTCTCCCCCCAATTCCCTTCCTCTATCTAAATACATATCCTCAGATGAAGATGTTTTTAAAAAAGCATTCTTGTGAATCATTGAATTTACTTTTCTTCTCTTCAACTCCAGTGTACTGTATCTGTGGTTCTGTTTATGAATCTAAAACAAATATAGAATTGATTTTCTTTGTTACATTTTGGATTGTGGAACCAACCCAACCACCTGACAGTCTGTAGCAGGAGGACACTATATCCCCCAAATCTTCACCTACTGTTAAGAGGGTCTTTAATGGAGACAATGGAGAAGTTCAGAGAGCAATGAGAAAGTTCAGATTATGGGCAATATAAACTTTCAGAGAATCTCCATGTGCTGTAATTGTGAGAAGGGCTATAGGCTCATTTGAGTAGATGCTTTTGCTATTGTTGTTTCTTCTAATAGCACTTTATTTAAGTATAACATGTGTGTGTTGTATGCCATTGAGTCAGGTCTGACTCCTGGTGACCCTATGAATGAGTGATGTCCATAAAGTCCTGCCCTCAAGAGCCTTGCTCAGCCATAGACTCATACCTCTTGCTTCTTTTATGGAGTCAATTGTGCTACATTTGGTCTTCCTCTTTTCTTTCTACCTTCTATTTTCCCAGAATTACTGTCTTCCAAAAAACCCTGCCTGCTCATGATGAGCCCAAAGTAGGGCAGCTTCAGTTTTGTTATTTTTGCCTCCAGCCATGTTTCAGGCTTCATTTGCTCTAGGACTCATTTTTTTCACCTTTCTGGAAGTCCAGGGTATCTATAGAGCTCTCCTCTAACACCATCTTACAAATGAGTCAGTTTTTTTTTACCTATCAGCCTTCTTCACTGTCCAACTTTCACCTTCATACATAGTAATTGGGAATACAAGGGTGTGGGTGATCTTAACCTTGGTCACTAATGACTCATCTTTGCTCTTGGGGATCTTTCTTAATTCTTCCATTGCTGACCTTCTGAGTCTCAGCCTTCTCTTGATTTCTTGGCTGTAGTCTCCATTTCAATTGATGACTGAATCAAGGTAAGCAATATCTTTAACAATTTCAATGTCTTCATTGTCTATATTAAAGTGTATATTTCTTCTGTAGTCATGATTTTTGTCTTCTTGATATTCAAATGCTTTCCTGCTTTGGCACTTTCTTCTATCACTTTTATTGGAAGACATTTCAAATCATTGCTACATTCTGCCGGTAAGATGGTGTCATCTGCCTGTCTTGTTATTGATATCTATTCCACCAATTTTCACTCCTCCTTCCTCTGAGTCTAGGCCAATTTTTCAAATGATATGTTCTGTGTACAGATTAAACATTAGGGAGATAAAATGCACCATTGTCTTACACCTTTGCCTATAGGAAACCACTCTATCCATATTCTGTCCCAACAGTGGCTTCCTGTACACAATGCAAATAAAAAACCAGGTCACCAGAGTGCTGGGCATGCCCATTTATTTCAGAACAACTCATAGCTCTTCATGATTCGCACTATAGTCGACACAACACAGACTATCCTTCTGAAATCCTTTGGAGCACTCCAGCATCCAGCAATTGCTCTCAACTAGATCTCGAGTGGTTCTTCATTTTCTGAATCCAGCTTAAACATCCCGCACTTCCTGCTCTACATAAGGTAGAATCTTTGTTGCATCACCTTGAGCATCACTTTACTTGTGTGGGAAATTAGATCAGTGGTCCTAAAGTTACTACTAGTATACTCCTTGGCATCTCCTTTCTTGAAGATTGGAATATATATTGAACTTTTCCAATATGTGTATCACTGACTTATTCAAGGTTTACTTCCTTGCCTTAGTGATGAAACAAATTAAAAGTTTGGAATTAGCAAGTACTTAAAATGTTTATCTTCCCTTGGCTATTAGAAAAGTCATGTTGTATATGGAAATTTATAGTTTCACGCTCTGCTAACAATTACAATCCAAAGTAAATTAGTTGTGAAATTAAAATGTGTTTTCTATTCTGAGTCATACCTGTAAAAAAAAATAAAAATGTGTGTGTGTGTGTATATATATAT
>NW_005878528.1:0-7627 GCF_000147115.1 Myotis lucifugus | reverse complement strand
ATCGATCAGCTGCCTCCTGCACACCTCCCACTGGGGATGTGCCGCAACCAAGGTACAAGCCCCTGACCAGAATCGAACCTGGGACCCTTCAGTCTGCAGGCCGGCGCTCTATCCACTGAGCCAAACCGGTTAGGGCTCTGCATCCCTTATTGTGTGACAAATGATTTTGGTCCATTCTGTTGTTGTAAACAATAACAAAATCTCATAATGCATTTCTGGCTTTCATATTTTAAAGGGATGTCTCAGGAGGTTTTCTTTTTTTAACAGGAAAATTTTCCTACTTAGGAGAAAAAATTTAAGTTTTCCTTATGTTCAACAATGAGTTACTTGTCATAATTCTATAATTTCTACAAATAGAAATTATCATTTAAATGATGTCTCAAATGTCTGAAAGGAACATTAGTATTCAAACTAAAACTACAGCATTTTAATATTCTGATCAGAGCTGATTAGTTAACAAAAGTGGTTATTAGAAAACAACTAGGTAGGCCTTTTATTAATGCACAAATAAGCCAAAATAATATTAATATTATCCACACTTGCCTAATATGCATGTACACAATAGTGTTCAAACACTGACTTTTTCCCCCATGCTACTGAATTTTCTTCATTATACCTTGTATTCATTTATATAAAAACAGTAGGAAAAAAGAAAATGTAGGAAGCAGAAAATGAATTCAGGATTGGTTGTCTGATTGCATGAAATCAGGGTTGCTGGCTCTCAGCTAGTCAGATGGATATTTTTCGGGCCTTTTCTGCTTCTCAAAGCACACTCTGCCCTTTGTAGCACAGTCCTTGTGCTCTCGCAATTGTCCTCCTGCCTCTCTCGCTGCTCCTCCTTCATATCCTCTCTGTCTTCATCTCTGCAAAAACTAGAGCCCTGGCCCGTGTGGATCACTTGGTTGGAACCTAGTAGCATGCACTGAAAGTTGCTGGTTGATTCCCAGTCAGGGAACATGTCTAGGTTGCAGTTTTGATCCCTGGTTGGATGGGTGAAGCATGGGAGCCAACTGGTAGATGTTTCTCTCTCTTTTGTCCATCTCCCTCTATCTCTCTAAAATCAGTGAAAACATATCCTCAGGTGAGGATTAAAAACAAAAACAAAACTAGAAAACTATCATCCTTGTTGCCACTTCCTCCTTTATCCCCATATTCAAGAAATATGAATCTCTGTAGATTTTATTTCATAATAATCTAGACTTTTTACTCTTCTTATTTCACTCTTTTGGCCCAAATCACCAATTTCTGTTGTCTGGTCAGTATAATTGTTTTTTACTGGTTTCCAGCCATAACCTCATGCTCCCACTAGTCATACATCATCAATATTCATTAAGTTAAAATTAATTTTTATCATTCTGCTTATTGTAATGAAAGGGCTTTGCATTTGAAAACTTATTCAAATTACTGTTTCTATTATCATAGTAACAGATTGAATAATCTACCACGTGACTATTACCCCATACCTTGACTTTTCCCTGTGCACTTTCCCAGCATGTTTTCACCCTTGTCACACATATGCATTCTATGATTTAGTCTCACAGGCACTCCTTAGGATGAAATATGCTATGTCCTTTCTGGATTGAGGGTATTCTTTACTTGCTATCTTGAAAGAATCTTTCTGTATTTTTATTTTGGTTAACTCCAATTTACCATTTAAGTATCTGCTTACTGTTACTTTATACTTAAGCACATAATAACCTCTAAAATTGCTTGAGTGGCCAGAGTACATGAACTCATGCTGCATTTTAGATTTTTCTAAAACTTACAAATTAACACATTTTTCCTTGTAATTTACTTAATTTTTTGGAAGATGTGAACAACTCAATCGATGCTAATTCCCCAAATGAATTAATAACTGTCGTTGATGTGAGAAGTACCTTTTATCCCATAAAAACCTCCATTTCTTGCATCCTATTAAGATCTTAGAACAAGGTAGTTCATTATAGTTTTAAAAAATTATTAAAACACTGTGAGTCTATTCAAGGGCATTAAGCATTTTGGAATGAGCACAATAGTTTAAAGCTGTTATTTTAAAAATGAAAATAGTGGGTTTAAACTGAATGACCAAGGCAATGAAAAAGAAAACCAAACCAAACCAAAAAACCACCAATAAAAACAAACAACAACAACAACAAACCCCCCAAAAACAAGCTTTGAAAACAGAAAACAGAGGAATGATGAAAGAGAATAAATAAATAGTATGGGAAATGGAATAAGGCAGACATTCTCAGAATGGCTCAGGAATTAGATAAGCCAAGTGCCTCTGAAATTGGTGGGTGCCCGAGACACTGACAAGACGAGCAGTCATAAGAAATCCATAAAAAGAGAAAGTAGACCCATGACACCCTTCACCACACTTTCCGACTGGTAAATTGCTCCTTCATTCATTGACAGGAAACGATAAATTTCCCCTCTGAAGACACGGAACTGGAGAGACTCAGAAGGGGTCCTGCGGCACAGGTGAAATTGCAGGCACTCTGATTTAAACGTGAAATGGTAATAAAGTCTATCTTCAGAGTAGAGGTGAGAACACCCCCCAAGAGACTTTCTCCCGCTTGCAATGAATACATACGTGGGAGCCAGGCTTAAAATCTCACATGGGAGACTAAAGAATTATTCTCTGATATTCAATCTAAGACAAAAAACTTACAGATACTTTTTTTTTAAGTTATCCTTTTTGTAAGGGTCTGGAAAGATTACTCCAAAATAAAGCAAAAAATCAATAAACCCCATCAACCTAAACAGAACTTCCACTTATAGCTGAAGCCCCCTAACTACTAAATATGAAGAGAGTACCCAGGCTAAGCAGACATTTGCAGAAAACCTCCATCGTGAAACACAGATGCCAGAGCAAACAGACACATAAAGGGAATCCAAGGAAAGAGGAAATAAGGAAAAAGCAAAATAACACTCAATTAAATAATGTTAATATCCTGAATAAAGCACATTAATTAGATTATTTGTGCAACACATCCATAGACTGGATAAAGAAACAGTAAGATAGGCTAGACTAGAACTTTCTCCAAGGAATAGACAGAACTGCTAAACTAGATGGACGTATGGAGATGGGTGTTATAGTGCCAGTGGAAAGTTAAGGTACATTTTATTGCAGGTACGTAGAAAATTAAGCAAACAGTAAATGAGTCTATTAATAATTTCAGAGGCAACAAATTACGCACATAAAGGAATAAAATCATAAGATGTCAGATACACATCCATAATTAATAATTACCTGGTCATTATAAGGTTATTATATAATACTGAAATAGCAAGAAATAGGATAAATTATATTAAGAATACATGCAGAATGGTGTGCAGGTGAGGACAGATATAAGAGAGCAAGTTTGATTTATCCTTGGTGAGAACTCTTAATTTCCCTTAGTAGAAATAGTCCAAAAAGACAAAAAGAAAACAATAAACTTTCTACCTTTTTTTTTTTTTTTTTAGAAATGAAGACAAATTCAAAAGGAGATCAGTTCAAAATTAGAAAGTCTTTGCCTCTGACAAATAGGAACTGGAGAGGCGAGAGATGAGAGAGTGCTGCTGTTTTCCATTATCTGTTTGGAAGAACTTCTTTTAAGGATAAAAGTTTGTATCGCTAAAGCAAATGTTTACCAACAAATCAAAAAGCTTCATGCTGAGGTATGCTACAAAGCCCTGTTACAGAAGCACATCAGGATAAGCTTTAGTGTCCTCCTCAGCAAATGCACGGAAAAATAATGAGAATTGCCTTTGAATAGTATGTGCTGGATACTGTGCATACTTATTTCTTGGAAATTACTTTCAAAAAGTAATGAGTGACAAAAATTATATCTCAAAATAGCTGTTTTTATCAAAATATATTTTAAATCAATATGCATTTAAATCCACTAAAATTAATTAAAATACATGTAATTTCCCTCTAAAAATACAAGTGCATGCAATTTTATTCTATTCTTAGGATGGTATGGTGCTATATATATGCACGTATAAGCTAGTGCTTTGAGTATAAACCAAGCAATTTATGCCTGTTTGACAAATATACAAATAGTCATGGGAAAAATTTACCCAAGATATTTGTGAATATAGAATATGATTTAACGTAATTCATGTAATTCTGATTGCTATTTATCATAGCAAAATTTGAAGTTGATAAAAGTCACTTAAAAACATGAAAATTTTATTAACAAAGTAAGGGTGATATTGATGACAAAATTATATACAGTTTTTAAAAATCATATGTTCAAACAAATTTACAGATTTTGGGGAATATTCATAACATCACAAGCAAAATTGGGCATAATAATCATTAAGTAAAGATGATTTAACAAAATGTTATTATTAGTTTTGATTTATGTATCCTCTACTTATAAACACATTTTAAAATTAAAGTATTACATATTATTAAAATATTATGATATACCTTAATACGACATATTTTCATTTTTTATTTATTTTTTATTTTTTAAAATATATTTTATTGGTTTTTTACAGAGAGGAAGGGAGAGAGATAGAGAATTAGAAACATCGATGAGAGAGAAACATTCGATCAGCTCCTCCCTGCACATCTTCCTACTGGGGATGTGCCCCCCCACCCAGGTACATGCCCTTGACCAGAATCGACCCTGGGACCTTTTCAGTCTGCAGGCTGACGCTCTATCCACTGAGCCAAACCGGTTTCGGCATATATTTTCATTTTTTAGATGTAAGAACAAGTTAATAAAATGGGTCTTTAAAGTATTAAATAAATATAATAAAAACTTCATTAATTCACTCATTAGCAAGAATTTAAAATTTTCTGTATTTGCTATTATTCTATATTTGCTAAATTCTAAAGTTCCATCAGAAGCAAAACAAACATAAAATTTTTAAAGTTATTATTTTATATATTTTACCTTTTGACTTTCCAATGACCTATTCCAGACTCAAATGAAGTAAAGTATATGGCTATCATTTTATGATCAGTAATGCTAGTTGCCATTTTCCACTTCAATGTACATAAATATCCATCTTTCTTTTGCCCATCAGAATTGTGTACTCTATTTTTTACAATAGGCTTTTACTTACAGAGGGATATTGACCAAATGTAGTTTACCAATTCTCAAGATACTACTAAAGTGATATTACAGGAATTTTAATAGGAAAAATGAAAAAAAAATCAATGGCTATAAATTAATTAAAGACTTGAAATTTCAAGTGAAAGGTATGCCTCAATGTGAAATAAAAGACCAAGTAAAAGAATGATAAAGAGGGAATTAGAGAACAGGGAAATCCAGTATCTGTCTATTATAATATTCAGAGATAGAACAAAGAAAACAAAGGACATTAACAAAGAATGGTAGGGCTGTGGGAAAAATGACTTTGGAGATGTGAGGAAGAAAAGGTGTATATTAGAGAGGAGGTGGAGCTTAGTAGTCTTTTGATATAATAGGACATATGAAAACCTTAAAGAGGATGCCGTGGATTTAAAAAATAGTAAAAAGAAAAGGTGATCAGATGGTCAAGAGAAAGTAAGGACATGTAGAAGAGCAATACTTAGATTTAGAATGCATACTGTTTTGTCTTAAGTTTTTATACCAGGTGACATAGACTCAGTTTGCCTTTATGTAACCACTAATACAATCGAATACTCTGGAAATAATTAGAAAGATAATCATAAGAAGACATTGAGAGCTAGAAATCAAAACAAAAATTCTCACTTTGTGTTCCCTGAGATCAAATATTGAGTACATAGTTGCTTTCAGATGGATGGACTAAGGATTGAAGGAGATAAGCTGGGAGAAGACTCATGCAAAATGACAGACATGTTATCTTTGTTATATTCTCTGATTTAACCTCCAGAATCACCCTAGATCCTCTTCAGCTTCTATATATCCATTTCTGCTTTTCTTTTCAGAGGGATGTACATATTCCAGGTCAGAGATCAAAAGGATTCTTTACATAACTGTCTCAGTACTGAGTGCATTCATAAAAGAAAAAAGGGAAGAAAAAAAAGAGAGAAAGAAATGTGTTGATAAAGATGGTAAATGAATTGCAAATTTATGTTTGGGACTTCATGAATATTCATATTCTAAAAGGCAACATTTTAAAGATCTGTTATAATTTTTTTTCTTTTTAAAATATATTTTTATTGATTTTAGAGAGGGAAGGAGAGGTAGAGAGAGACAGAAACATCAATGATGAGAGAATCATTGATTGGCTACCTCCCTCATGCCTCCCCACTGGGGATCCAGCCCACAACCCAACTGGAATCGAACCTGGGACCCTTCAGCCCACAGGCCAATGCTCTATCCACTGAGTCAAATCGACTAGGGCGATCTATAATTTTTTAAGAAATAGGGAAAGTAGCACCTTTTGCAACAACATGGATGGACCTTGAGAACATAATGCTAAGTGAAATAAGTCAGTCAGAAAAAGCTAAGAATGATATGATTCACTCATATATGGGACATAAAACTGAAACTCATGAACACAAACAGTAGTATGGTGATTGCCAGGGGGAAGGGGGGTGGCAGGGGGTCCTAATATAAGATGACAGGAGAAGATTTGATGGGTGATGGGCACCCCATGCAATATACAGATCTTGTAACATAGACACCTACACCTGAAACATATGTTCATGTTGACCAATGTCACCCCTATCACTTTAGTAAATAAATATATATGAAAAAGAAATAGGGAAAGTTTGGGATTTAGGCCTAAAGAATAGTGTTTCACTCTGAATTTTGATGTTTAGCTGTTTTGTTTTAACAAATGTAACAGTTTTCTCGGCCAGTGTGCTCCGTCGTATAGCATCAACCTATGATCCAGGAGGTAACAACTGGATTCCCAGTCAGGGCACATGCCTGAGTTGCAGGCTTGATCCCCAGTGTGGGGTATGCAGGAGGCAGCCAATCAGTGATTCTCTCTCATCACTGATGTTTCTCTCTCTCTCTCCCTTTCCCTTCCTCTCTGAAATCAATACTATATATATATATATATATATATATATATATATATATATATATATAGAATGTAACAGTTTTAATGTTAAACTACATATTATATTGATGTACCTATTAGTCACATCAGGATTTTATGTCATTTATATAAAAACATGAATTTCTGATAAAATGGCATCTATCTATACACATAGCATACTTGTCATGTTCTCAAAAATATAACACACTACAAGGCCATAATAGAGTTAGTATATAGCACAAAGATACATGCCCTCCTTTTAATTTTATTAAGCATTGAACACAATGTCAAAAGGTATAAATTCAACAAACAAAAATGCATTATCCAAATGGCATTAAATTATAAAATACCAAATTTTCAGATTTTTAAAATGAATTATTAACAATTACCTTGATTTTATAAATTACATGTAGAGAAAAAGTATTTGAGTGTACTGATATAATGTAAAATGATTAGAGGTTTCTTTATAGTTAAAAAATAAGCATTTTACTAGCAACATTTCTTATTTCTCATATTCTTATCTTTTTACTTCAAAATGCAATATAAACAGATGAACCAAAGGTTAGAGGATATACCAACTAGAAATATAGAAACATTTAAAGTTCAAAATTCCTATTAACTTTTCAATGTCAGTTTTTAAATTTCACCAGATCACTATAGAGTTAGCTCTGAATTTACACTCCACATT
>NW_005878527.1:6455-7727 GCF_000147115.1 Myotis lucifugus | reverse complement strand
GAGAGTGTCTAAGAAGGCATATGCAGTTTCTAGATAGGTATAGTAGGGAGAAAGTTATAAGAATGCAAATCAGTTTCATTTTCTATTCTTATTCTATCCTAGTTTAGCTTATTTATAGATAAGCATATATATAACCCAACAAAGTCTTACAACAATTTCTACAGGTATGACTATCAAAATAGAATAAGAAGGAAGAAATGTAATATTAGCTCTTCATAAAGAGTCTTAAAGCCCAAATTTTTAGCAGGTCAGGTCTAGAATCTCAGAATAGCTGATTACCCACATGTTATCTTCTTCTAAATCTTGGAAGCTTCCTTGGTTCTTTTTAATTGGAAACATGTTTTAGAAATGGGAACTGTTGACCATTCAGGTACAGTGCCTTTTTAAAATGAGAAACATGAGGGGGCAAAAAATGGCGGAGGTTTAGACGGACGTGTTGGTGCTTTGTCCCGGAGCAGATAAGGCCGAGCAGCTGAAACGGGTAACATACAGCCCAAACAAAGAGAGGAGATTCAGCTGAGAAACAGTCTGCAGCCAGGAAAGACAGAGAACTCCTAGAAAATGGGGATGGTTAGAGATTGAGGCTGAAACCTCCCCCTGGGCGCCAGCTCAGCCGCGAGACCGCGCCATCTTGAGCAGCTGTTATCCGCATCCAGAGATCGGCTACTAACCCGGAGGCAACGGCTCTCAAGCAGCGCGACTGCATGAACTCAGAGGAGACCTGCTTCCCTCCACGGAAAGGTTAGACTCCCCCCAAAGGTGCAGTTTGCAATTCAGGTTGGAGCCAGGAACACGCGTGTGCGCGGGGGGAAATCTGCGCCCCACAAAGTCCGTGCCCATTGAGGCCAGCGTGACCCGCAAGTGGGGAGGGCTCCCGCAGGGCTGCTCACAGAAGGTAACACTATAAATAAGCCCATAGTTGGACTGGATGCAAAGGGGCAGCCTCAGAATCATCCAGCCGGCCTGCTACTTGTTGCCAGGGGCCACAGCGCGCGCAGAGACTTCACACAAATCTGGAAGGTGGAGCCCAGCGAGTTCGCACAGCTTCCAGGCTCTTGTTTACACACTTCCTCTTAAATCTGTGAGTTTGATTGTTGAGCCCAGTGCATGGGATTGCCCAGTTGGGGTCGCTAGCGGAGCCTGTAGGGGAAGATTGTTTTTAGGGAGCCTGGGAAACAGAGCTGGGAGTGGCGCCTGGGGAGCCAGCTCTGGGTGGAGCTGGTTCAGGTACAATACAGAACTCCTGGGTCAGAGAGGACATATAGCCTTGGA
>NW_005878527.1:0-6355 GCF_000147115.1 Myotis lucifugus | reverse complement strand
ACAGATAAGGCAGTATGGGAGACCAATACAGCCTGTTTTAAAATCAGGACTGTGGCTTACAGCACGGAGGAACAGGGGATCAGAGGGAAATTCGACATTCTCCTGAATTCCGGGCGTGCCAAAAAGAAGAGTAGAAGATCTGAAAGCACCTGCATTACTGCACATTTTTATTTTTATTTTTTTAAATTACTTTTTCACCTTTTAACTAAGAAAACATTTTTTTCCTTTTTTTTTCTTTTTTCTTCTTCTTTTTTTCCCCATCACCTGATTTTACCCTTTCAATTACTACATTTTTATTTTTAACTAGTATTATTACTGTTACCATTTTACCATTTTTTAAAGTGTCATTTTGTTTTGTCTTTATTTTATTTTGGGACTATTGTTCTCCATTCTATTTTCATCGTCCCTTTAGCAACATTTCTCTCTACCTCAATTTTGCCTCTGTGCTAAAACCCTCCTCCCCACTTTTTCCCTTTTGTTGTCCTGTTTCTCTTACCCTACTCCAGCTTTAGATTTTCCCTATTCTTTTTACCCCCTGTCAAAATTTCACCTTACTTATATATCCTTTGTCCAATCCCCTGCTCTGAATCCTTATACACCTTTCCCTTATCTTCCTTCACTATCCAAATTTTCTTCTTCTTCTTCTTCTTCTTCTTCTTCTTTTCTCTCTCTATTGTTTTATCGTTATTGGCTTGATTGATGAGTATATTGGGGTTATTTTTAGGATTGTTTTTGAGGTTATTCTGCTTATTCTTTTTATTTTTCTGTCCCCCCCCCCCACCCCCGGTTATTTTGGTGCTTCTGTTTTCCCTTGCATCGCTTGATATTATTGGTTGTTGGTAGTTTGTATTCATCTCCAGGAATCTGTTGCTGTAATTTGTTGGTATTAGTGGCGGTTCAATAGGAGTTTTCTCCTCATATAAATAGTCTCTTCCCCTTTTATACTTCATTCTCTTTTCTCTCTTACTTTTTTTTTCTTTTCTTCTTCTTTTTTTTCCTCCCTTTTTCCAATTTCATTTTTGCACTCCTTTTTTTTCTTTCTTTTTTCTCTTCTTTCTCTTTCTCTTCTATCTTCCTTATCTCCTAACTCTCTTTGCTCGGGTGGCCACCTTTATTTGGGGTTATTAATATTGTAAATACATTGGTGTTCAGTGCCTGGTATGTTGTGCTTGTTGTGTTGTATTTGGTGCCTTTAAATCAACGCAGCAGATTCAAGCAACAGTGGCCTCCTGATCACCACACGCTCTGTCTGGGGAACAGTTACTGTGTGTGAAACCTCCCTCCACCAGCCAGAAGAGCCACCACAGCTGTGAACAGCACCCACCAGAGGCCCTCCTACCAACGGAGGAGCAGGTGCTACCACAACTGCCCAAGGAGCAACCACAGCCCGAGGAGCCACTGCCACCCAGGCAGCAGCCACTGCCACCCAGGGAGCAGCCACTGAACAACTCAACAACTAGATATGTCAGTGAGATCAAACATGGGTAGACAAAGAAACCCCCAAAGAAAAGAAAAGGAGGACTCACCAGAAAAGCAGCTAAGTGAGACAGAGGCATGCAACATGACGGAAAAAGAATTCAGAATAAGGGTCCTAGAGTACATGCACCGGATGGAGGAAAAAATCAATACCATATGCAAGAAGCTAGAAGAAACAGATGAAAAAATCAACAACTTAAGTAAGTCCCAAGAAGAAATGAAGAGCGACATAGCTGCAATAAAAAACACCATTGAAAGTATCAACAGTAGACTAGGAGAAGCGGAGGACCGAATTAGTGAATTAGAAGACAAGGAAGCAAAACACACTCAAACTGTACTGCAATTGGAGAAAAAAATTAAAAGACAGGAGGAGAGCCTAAGCTAGCTTTGGGACAACATGAAACGAAACAACATACGAATAATAGGGGTGCCAGAACAACAGAAAGATGAACATGGATTAGAAAACCTATTCGAAGAAATAATATCAGAAAACTTCTCTGAGGTGGGGAAGAAAAAAGTCACACAAGCCCAGAGAGTCCCAAACAAGGTGAACCCGAAAAGACCCACACCAAGACACATCATAATTACCATGGCAAATGTTCAGGACAAAGAGAGAATCTTACAGGCTGCAAGAGAGAGACGGAAAGTTACACACAAGGGATCTCCCATTAGATTATCAAATGATTTCTCAACAGAAACACATCAGGCCAGAAAAGAATGGATGGAAATCTACAAAGTAATGCAAAGCAAAGGACTGAATCCAAGAATACTCTATCCAACAAGGCTATCATTCAAAATTGAAGGGGAAATAAGAAGCTTCACAGACAAAAAAGGTTAAGGGAGTATATCACCACCAAGCCAGCCATACAAGAAATGCTAAAGGGACTGGTGTAAAAAGAAGAAATAAAAAGCCGGAAAGAAAACAGCCACACACAAAAAAAGAAATGGCTACAAACAAGTACCTTTCAGTAATAACTTTAAACGTAAACGGACTAAATGCTCCAACCAAAAGACATCGAGTGGCTGAATGGATAAAAAAACATGACCCATACATTTGCTGTCTACAAGAGACCCACCTCATTAGAAGGGACTCACACAGACTGAAAGTGAAGGGATGGAAGAATATCTTTCAGGCAAATGGAAAGGAAAAGAAAGCTGGGGTAGCAATACTTATATCGGACAAAATACATCTCAAAGTGAAGGCCATAACAAAAGATAAGGAAGGTCACTTCATAATACTAAAGGGATCAATACAACAAGAGGATATAACCCTGATAAACATATATGCACCCAATGCAGGAGCACCCACATACATAAGAAAACTTCTGGAAGATATCAGGGGAGAGATCGACAACAATACAATCATAGTAGGGGACTTTAATACACCACTGACATCACTGGATAAATCCGCTAGACAAACAATCAGCAAAGAAACAGCAATCCTAAATGACTCACTAGATCAGATGGACTTAATTGACATCTTCAGAACACTTCACCCCAAAGCCATGGAATATACATTCCTCTCAGGTGCTCATGGGACATATTCAAAAATAGACCACATATTGGGTCACAAGCAAAGTCTCCACAAATTCAATAAGATTGAAATCATAAAAAGCATCTTCTCAGACCATGATGGCATAATGTTAGAAATAAACTACAATAAAAACAACCCAAAATACTCAAACACTTGGAAGCTGAATAGCATGTTATTAAATATTGATTGGGTTACCGATGACATCAAAGAAGAAATTAAAAACATCCTGGACACTAATGACAATGAAAACACAACAATCCAAAACCTCTGGGACACAATGAAAGCAGTCCTGAGAGGGAAGTTTATAGCTCTACAGGCCTATCTCAAAAAACAAGAAAAAATGGTAGTTAATCATCTAACTCTACAACTCAAAGAATTAGAAAGAGAGCAACAAGAAAACCCCAGAGTGAGTAGAAGGAAGGAGATAATAAAGATTAGAGCAGAAATCAATGACATAGAGACCAAAAAAACAATACAGAAAATCAATGAAACCAAGAGCTGGTTCTTTGAAAGGATAAACAAGATTGACAAACCACTCGCCAGGCTCACCAAGAAGCAAAGAGAAAGGTCCCAAATAAACCAAATCAGAAATGATAGAGGCGAAATAACAACAGACCCCACAGAAATACAAATGATTGTTAAACAATACTACGGACAACTCTACTCCAACAAACTAGACAACCTGGAGGAAATGGACAAATTCCTAGAAAAATACAACATTCCAAAACTCAATCAGGAAGAATCTAAAAACCTCAATAGGCCAATAACTATGGAAGAAATTGAAGCAGTCATCAGAAAGCTTCCAGCAAACAAAAGTCCAGGGCCAGACGGCTTCACAGGGGAGTTCTACCAAACATTCAAGGAAGAACTAAAACCTACCCTCCTCAGACTACTACAAAAAATTCAAGAGGAAGGAACACTTCCAAGCTCATTCTATGAAGCCAGCATCACCCTAATACCAAAACCAGGCAAAGACATCACAATGAAAGAGAATTACAGGCCAATATCCCTCATGAACATAGATGCCAAAATCCTCAACAAAATCTTAGCAAATCGGATCCAGCAGTACATCAGAAGGATCATACACCATGACCAAGTAGGATTTATCCCAGAGATGCAAGGATGGTACAACATCCGTAAATCAATAAATGTGATACATCACATAAACAAATTGAAAGAAAAAAACCACATGGTCATATCAATTGATGCAGAAAAAGCATTCGACAAAATCCAACACCCATTTTTGATAAAAACTCTCAGAAAGGTGGGAATAGAAGGATCATACCTCAACATAATAAAAGCCATATATGACAAGCCCACAGCCAACATCATACTCAATGGTCAAAAACTAACACCATTTCCCCTAAGAACAGGAACAAGACAGGGATGCCCACTCTCACCACTCCTGTTCAACATAGTACTGGAAGTATTAGCCATTGCAATTAGGCAAGAAGAAGAAATAAAAGGCATCCAAATTGGAAAAGAGGAAGTAAAACTGTCCTTATTTGCAGATGACATGATATTATACATACAAAACCCTAGAGACTCCATCAAAAAGCTACTAGACTTAATACATGAATTTGGCAATGTAGCAGGATACAAAATTAACCCCAAGAAATCTGAGGCATTTCTATACACCAATAGTGAACTTTCGGAAAGAGAGATTAGAAAAACAATCCCATTTACCATCGCACCAAAAAAATTAAGATACCTAGGAATAAACTTAACTAAAGAGGTTAAAGACCTCTACTCAGAAAACTACAGGACGTTGAAAAAAGAGATAGAGGAAGACATAAACAGATGGAAGAACATACCATGTTCTTGGATTGGTAGAATCAACATCATTAAAATGTCCATACTACCCAAAGCAATCTATAAATTCAACGCACTTCCCATTAAAATACCAATGGCCTTCTTCAAAGATCTAGAACGAACTCTCCAAAAATTCATCTGGAATAAAAAAAGACCCCGAATAGCTGCAGCGATCCTGAGAAAGAACAAAGTAGGTGGGATCTCAATGCCAGATATCAAACTGTATTACAAAGCCACTGTTCTCAAAACTGTCTGGTACTGGCACAAGAACAGACATATAGACCAGTGGAATAGAATAGAGAGTCCAGAAATTAGCCCGAACCAATATGCTCAATTAATTTTTGACAAAGGAGGCATGAACATACAATGGAGCCAAGATAGTCTCTTCAATAAATGGTGTTGGGAAAATTGGACAGATATATGCAAGAAAATGAAACTAGACCACCAACTTACACCATACACAAGAATAAACTCAAAATGGATAAAGGACTTAAATGTACGACAGGAAACCATAAAAATTCTAGAAGAATACAAAGGCAACAAAATCTCAGACTTATGCCAAAACAATTTCTTCACTGATACAGCTCCTAGGGCAGTTGAAACTAAAGAGAAACTGAACAAATGGGACTACATCAAAATAAAAAGCTTCTGCACAGCAAAAGAAACCATCAACAAAACAACAAGAAAACCCACCTCTTGGGAAAACATATTTGCCAACGTCATATCTGATAAGGGCCTAATCTCCAAAATTTATAGGGAACTCATACAACTTAACAAAAAGAAGATAAACAATCCAATCAAAAAATGGGCAAAGGATCTAAATAGACACCTTTCAAAAGAGGACATTCAGAAAGCCAAGAGACATATGAAAACATGCTCAAAGTCACTAATTATCCGAGAGATGCAAATCAAAACAACAATGAGGTACCATCTCACACCTGTCAGAATGGCCATCATCAACAAATCAACAAACGACAAGCGCTGGAGAGGATGTGGAGAAAAGGGAACACTTGTGCACTGTTGGTGGGAATGCAGACTGGTGCAGCCACTATGGAAGACAGTATGGAGTTTCCTCAAAAAATTGGAAATGGAACTCCCATTTGACCCTGTGATCCCACTTCTAGGAATATATCCCAAGAAACCAGAAACACCAATCAGAAAGGATATATGCACCCCCATGTTCATAGCAGCACAATTCACCATAGCCAAGATCTGGAAACAACCTAAGTGCCCATCAGTAGATGAATGGATTAGAAAACTGTGGTACATCTACACGATGGAATACTATGCTGCTGTAAAAAAAAAAAGGAACTCTTACCATTTGCAACAGCATGGATGGAACTGGAGAGCATTATGCTAAGTGAAACAAGCCAATCAGTGAAGGAAAAAATACCACATGATCTCACTCATTCATGGATAATAAAGACCATTACAAGCTTTTGAACAATAATAGATACAGAGCAGAGCTGCCTCAAACTGATTGTCAAACTGCAGTGGGAAGGCCAGGGAGGGTTGGGGGACAGGAGGGAGGGG
>NW_005878526.1:0-7629 GCF_000147115.1 Myotis lucifugus | reverse complement strand
GATCGAAAAGCTTTGAGGATTAAATTATTTCAGGCAGTGGGAACGTGTAATCTTGAGTGTGAGTTCCTTAGAGTTTGTTGGGGAAGGTGATTGGGTTGTAGAAAGTAATCTAAATTCCCATCTAATCCAGTGTTCCTTCACACTTATAAAAAGGACATTTCATCTGCATAAGCTTTGTATTTGAGCTTTAAAAATATAGACCTTTCTTTCATTTACCAGCTCAGTAACATTGGGCAAGTTTATTATGTATAAGAAACTCAGTTTCCTCATTTGCAAAATGGATAAAATTGCAACAGAGAACTATTAGAAGAATAAATGCATTAATGCATGGCATATGTGCCTAGCACGGGTGCCTGACCCGGTAAAACATAATAATCTACAGATGTGACATTTTATTCATTATTAGATATTTTCCACATTTAAAACATCTGTGGTAACAATGTGTCATATGTCCCTTTCCCATGAAACTACTTTCAAATCAATGAGGCTTCTCACCTTCCTAGGACTAGTAATGTTTCAGAATTGAAGCATTAGCATCATTCCAGTCCTTTCCTTCCATAATTGTCTCCTGTGGGAGCACAGTCCTTCTCTGATAGGAACTGGACCTTCATGGGCTCCTGGTATTAGACAGAGAAGATATGAGTAGTCGTCGGCATAGAAAAGAGTCTTTATGACAGACCAAGTAGCCATTGCTACCAAGGAGCTATCAGCCAAAACAGTTCTTCAAAGTAGCCTCACATAGTAGCCGCACCAAGTAGCCCTTGCTAATATAGCAGCAAATACAGGAGCCATACTAAGCAGCCGCGCCCTACATAAAAGCAGCCTCGCCTCAGCTGGCCAGTACCACATCTTATACTAACTTAGACAGAAGAGATTTCTTGCCAAATAATGACATCAATACTTGGACTACAGAAAGGCACACCTGCACATTGCATACAGTACAATCTGCGTCCTTGCTTTTGCACCTGCATATGGCAAATTGGCCTTGAGTATCCGACATACTCTGATTAGGGCTCCCACATCTCCATAGCTAATGAGGAGGACTAATACAAATCTAGGAAAATGGTAGTTATAAGTAACAGCAGAGGTTGGAAGAACTGGCTGGCAGGAATCTGGAAGAAAACAGTACCTTTGCTGGATGATACAAAATCAAATGATGCAGAAATGACATCATGATGGTATTGACACTACCATTTTGTCTGAGATATTACTTGATTTCCCCACACTTAACTTTTGGCTCTCACCCAAAATTCTCAGAAGGAATTCCAGGAAGTTCTAAGAATATAAACTTGAAGAATCCAAAAATGATTGATAGCAATACCAGGAAAAGATTGGGCTGTAGTAGAAGAGCACCCTTTCCTATGGTCTGGAAAGAGACAAACAACCAGAAACATCCTTGTTTATTCAAACATCTCTCCCATCCAGATACGGCAAACAAGGGAACAATAGGTCCCAGCTTGAGTAAAAGGAACAAAATGATTATGAATTAGGCATTAATTTGAAGAGTTAAGAGGATTTTGGACCTTTCTGTGATAGCAGAAATGTGGGGCTTTTACCAAACCAAAGGAAAAGTGTTAAAAAGGAGTCTTTACAATATCCTTATCACTATAATAAATGTTTGACACAGGTTTGAAGTTAAAGTTATACCCAGAAATTGTCTCTGATTTGAGGGTTCCCTTATAATCTGATTCCTCTGAAAATGTCATGCATATCTGCCTTTAAGAATAGGTGGTGAGGTATTAGGTCTCTAATCCTGGCTGGTCAGCTAGGTTGTTTTCAAAGAGTAACAGGGCAGCTGGGATAAAGAAAAAACCACCTCCTGGTACAGGACAAAACAAAGGACAGCCCTGACATTGATGCTGAGGTTAAATCTGGGAACAAACAGGCTATAATTGGAAAGGGAGTCATCAGAAACAGGAGCAACAGATCAGAAAGTCGAAGGGAAGTTGGGTCAGAGTAAGGACTCAAAGCAGGAACGAAGGGAGAGAATCGGTGGCCACGTTTTATAGGGTGTTGGTAGGAAGTACTCTGCTGGTTGAGACAAAACTAAGTGTGACACTTCTTCAGAACCTGGAAGTGGTGGGTATAACGCATAAGAATCTCAACATTATTTTATACCCTAATTGTAATAACTTTTATTTATATTTTTATAGGTAAAGATTGATAACAAATTTTTTCTAGCAACAAAAATAACCAGGTTACAAAGAATTAGGTAATATTTATCCTTGAAATACTATAGGTTGAATAGAATGGAATATAACTGATATGTGGCTAAGAGATGATGTTATTTTGCACTTATGTGGCTACAAAGGTTTAGGGATTTTAATAACAAAACATATGATGTTAGAATTTTGTCCATTTCACTTAGGTTTTTTGAACTGTTCTATATAACATGTGATCCATGACTTAGAATGCATAACAATTGAACTCACATTAAGGTCACAGAAGCGCAGGTTATATTGCAATTGGTGAACGACAGAACACAGTCTCTGCATTATAACCTGATAGATGTTTACATTTGGGCCAAGATTTAATGACACTTAAAAAATTTCAATCTGCCTCTTGGCTTCTCTCTCAATTCTATATAGAATCTTACTGTGTGGCTCTCTTAGTCACAGAAAAGCAAAATTCTATTCTATTTTTTTACATATGTCAATCTGGTGTCCAAGTAGCTTCCTGACTTAAGACTGTATGCTAATATAATAGTAATATAGATATAGATATAAATAGATATAGATAGATATAGATGATATAGATGAAATATAGATATAGATATAGATATAGATATAGATATAGATATAGATATAGATATAGATAGATGTTTCTATTGATGTGTACTAGATACTATGTAAAGTGTTTTACATTCATTATCTCATTTAGTCTCAACATCAGTAACCATGACTATAATTATGTACATATATAACATTCTCCATTGTTTAAAAGAAGACACAAGGTTATAATGTACATCTCAAATATTGTCATTAAAATAGCAGAACTTTAAAGTCTGACTGCTAACTTTGATTCTTATAGCTTAGCCACCATCTTATACTGTTTTCAGCTTTCTTTCACAAAAATCCCCTTAAGTTCTTTGTGTATGTGTTTTCATTAGCAATTAGAAGTTCTCATTTCCTATGGTGTTCCTAGCTGGTTTGCCCATGGTCAGCTAATATTCTTCATTTTGATATCTTATGTACTCTTCTACTCCAGCCCTAATAAAATTCTCCTGCTTTCAGATCTCCAAACAACCTACTTATCTCATTATTCCTGTCATTCTCTTAGTGCACATTCCTGGGTCTTCTCTTAGAAGACATGGACCAGTCAACCCTGTTAGGGCACTGGCAGTCCATCCTTGTTTGTTATGAGTTTTAGCAAGAGTAAACCTGGCACAGGCTTATGACAGTGCCTCCCTTTAGCAGATAATACTCACGTTTAAATGACAATCTGTTTTGGAAATGGATTTTCTTTACAGAGATAATTTGTCCTCAATTGTATCCTATGAAGATTATAAGCAATGACTTTGCTTTAAGTAGGTATTATTTTAGTATTAACCTTTCTCTTTTATTCCTCAGAAATGAAAATATTTTAGGTCAAAGCAAATGCACAACAATAACATTAATGGGACAATAACTTGTAATCCTTCTTCCTGATGTTTAATCAAGATTAAACATCTTACAGTATACTTAGTAAATATTAGGTAGAATTTTGAGGTATATAAACGGATATTGCCTATAAACATCAGTGAAATGGTGACTGTCTTATTCTGTGTTGGTATCTAGTATTTAAATTTTGGACTTAGTGGACAGTGGAAGAGACTATCGGGTTCCATCTCAAAAATTTTAAAGCTGTTTAAAATCAACTGGTCTGGAAGCAATCAAGATATTTGAAATAGAATTGCTGAGATCATTCATTCATTTTTTACCCTAAAATTTGCAAAATGTTTATTCAACATCTAGTTTGCAGTAGGCTTTAATGTATAATGCTAAATTATAAAGATGAGACACTATCCCTTCTTTTTCTTAATATGAGGAAACCCAATGATTAAATAATTATAATATAATGTGATGGTCCTATAATAAGGGCAGAACTGTTCTTGATGTTATTTACCACTGAGGAACTTTTATTCAGAATTTTATGAACCAAAATGGCATGCTTGAGTTTTGATTTGAACAGATCTAGTAAGACAAAAGGCAAGATGAAATTTAACTTTTGACTCAAGTAATATCATGCATTAATTTACAAATATAATATACATAGATTTTCATTATATATTTTTATAATATATTTACAAATATTATATGTAAAATGTATCTTTTAGTATTATATGATCTGTGTATAGTTTAATCATGCTTTTTAATTTTTGAATTGATTTTAGAAAGAGAGAAAGGGAGAGTGAAAGAGAAACACCTTAAGTTGATTATATCTGCAAGAAGCCTATTTCCAAAAATGGTCACATTCTTAGATTCTGAGTAGACATGAATTTTGGAGGAAGAGTACTATTCAATTCACTAGAAGCTGGATAGCCATGCCCACATATTTATTCTAATGCCCCCTCAATATATAGTTCATTTTTCTAATGGAGAAGAATGAGTAAGAGGTGAGGAGAGAGACCAGATTGTTATGCTAGTGGAAGTCCTCCTAAATAGAAAAAGAACAGAAACCTATAATTTTTTTTTTCATTTCAGCTTGTTGTTTCCTAAATTCATTGTACTTAACTTTTGGTTCTGCATTCCACTGGCTGTGTGGATACCCCTCTCAGGGGAGGCAGGCACCATTCTATGAAGATCATTTTACTCACCTTTCCTGAGTCCATCCCCCAAATACTCACTACTGTTGTTTGGGCTTCCTTCTACCCCTAGGAGGAGTTTAGCTTTCCCCCCACAGTGATCTTACATGGCTCAGTACTATATATTAAATGAAGATCCTGCTGTTCCCTAGGGCAGAAAAGTATTTCTTATTCTCTTTTCACTTATTTGCAAAATACACCCAGCCACATTGTGTAAGATAACTTCACCATAAGTTATATGTTAAATCAAATGACATTAAAACATTCTAGTTACAAGATGACAGAAACATAGAACTATCCCAAATTTAAATATAAACACCCCTCATTATCATACACCCAAAGAAAAAATAAAGGCCTAGAATAAATATCCTACTAATCTATGTTCACAGAAATAAAAATTAAAACATTCAGGTTAATATCTCAAAAAATTAAACTTCAAAACAAATGTACCATGCCTTTAAATATTAAGTTCAAAGAAAATCCAAAATCTTCAAGTTGAAGCTCACAAATTATCATTGTCAATTGTTTTGTTTTTAATTTTCAACTAGACAGCAGAACTCTAAATCAGATGCCTTATTTTGTTGGTCAATTAACAGAGTGACATACCTTGCTGTGGGGTTGGGAGGACAAGAAGAGATAAACCAAAGAACTTATATACTTACTAGAGGCCCAGTGCATGAAAATTCATGCACTGGAGGGGGTGCCAGGAACCAATTCCAGCATGTCATAATTTCAAGAGTTTCATCAAAAGGTTGATGAGACTTAGGGACTCAACAGGGTTGAGTCACACATGTAGTCACCTGTTGGGAAAGGCTAAAGGCATTTCCCAAAACCTGAATAGGAAACTGATTGTGGCTGCCAGACAGTTAAATGGCATCTTTTTTTTAAATATATATTTTATTGATTTTTTTTACAGAGAGGAAGGGATAGGGATAGAGAGTCAGAAACATCAATGAGAGAGAATCATCGATCAGCTGCCCCCTGCACACCCCCCACTGGGGATGTGCCCACAACGAAGGCACATTCCCCCAACCAGAATCGAACCTGGAACCCCCCAGTCCACAGGCTGACACTCTATCCACTGAGCCAAACCAGTCAGGGCTAAAGGGCATCTTAATCTACAGGTTATTGCCTCCTATTGGCCAAACACCTGAACAGCCATAGGCTAATTCCCCCATTCTGACAACAGACTCTGTACCCTTTGAAACCTTACCCTTTGAAGTATATTATCTCCACCTTGCCTTAGAAAAAATTGTGTGAATAAAAGCAAGGGTCCTGGACAAGGAGGGAGTCTTCAGTTCCTTTAGCTGAAGGTCCTCTGACCCCCAATGCCTTTCAAAATTATACCTCGTCTCCGGCCTCTTTATTAGTCTCTGGATTCCTATGTCATCTACATACAGCCTTTTCCAGATTCCTGAACCCTTCTTGATGTTGGA
Organism: Myotis lucifugus; assembly: GCF_000147115.1. Lineage (NCBI taxonomy): Eukaryota > Metazoa > Chordata > Mammalia > Chiroptera > Vespertilionidae > Myotis > Myotis lucifugus. The sequence continues at coordinate 1,410 of NW_005878526.1, read as the reverse complement.
ATAAGAGCACCAACAATAAGGGGGGGTCCCTCAGCCTGGCCTGCCCCCTCTCACAGTCCGGGAGCCCTCAGGGGCTGGAGGTGACCTAGCGATCAGGGGAAGGTGACACCCCATCACACCTCTGCTGCTGCCACTGCCAGCAGTGCAAGCCTCATCCGGCCCTGGTTACCTGAGCCTCGGGCGGCCCTGGATGTCTGGGCAGCTGCCATCTGAGGCTTGCCTGCACCTTGGGCTGGACCTGGGTGACTGGGAAGCCGTCATCCGAGGCTAGCCTATGCCTCAGGCAGGCCCTGGGTGGCTGGGGGGCTGAGGGGACTGTGGGACTCCAGAGGCAGACGTGTAGAGCAGCCTGGCCCTCCTGGGGGTGGGCCTGGCCTTGCCACGCACCTGCCACCCCAGCAGGGCTGAGGGGACTGGGCGCCACCATCTTGTGACTGTGGGCACCACCATCTTTGAGGATGGGGCAATCAATTAACATATTCCTTCCTTATTGGCTGTGGGCGCCATCATCTTTGTGATGGCATGAGGGTCAATTAGCATATTCCCTCTTTATTAGATAGGATATGCATAGCCTATGGACATGGGCAATAGGGTAGTAAAGAGCTGGGGGGGTATAAGGCATAGAGATAGGGGGGCTAAAGGGGGGAAATGGGAGATATCTGTAATACTATCAACAATAAAAATATATTTAAAAATGAAAGAAAAAGATAAATCAGATGCCTGAGGAGAGGTTGAAGAATATCAGCAGCTTCCCCTATCTGCCTCTTGCTGGAAAGGCTGTAGCTCTACAATGCCTCTGAGATTGGATTACTTCTGCCAAGTCTTTTCACATGCCCACATTTGTAAAAGTCTAAAGTCCACATTGGAAACAAGGAACAAGTTGAACACTCACAATATGAAGACAATAACCCAATCCTCAGGCCTAATAGCAGTTACCCAAAGCAAAAGCAAGGCTCCAAAACCTCAAGTAAATGAGATCCACATTACTCTTCCTAAGACTTCTTGATTGCTGAACAATGGAGAATAGATAAAATCAAGAAAAATCCTGGTCTCAGGCTCACCAGGTTGCCAATCATTCTGTTGCAGGGGTTTAGCCTTTAAGACTTGTGAATTTACATTCAGTACAGAGAAATATCTCATTATGGAATTAATTATGCTATTATTTAAATTCTCTGTCTTAGAGAAAGAAGTCTCTCCTATGTGTAGCATTCAAATAAGCTTTCTATTGTGGGGGGTTAAAAATTCGCAGTGGCAGTAGTCCCATTCTTCAGAGTTTATTTTCATCCAGCACATTCAAAATAATTTATTTCTAGTTTCTCTTTGAACGTTGAGTAACCAGTGCCCTGGTGCTATAGTGCGTATGGAATATATGTGGTAGCAAATTTTCACCACTTCCCAGCACCTATTTTC
>NW_005878525.1:0-7630 GCF_000147115.1 Myotis lucifugus | reverse complement strand
CTTAACAACAGGAACACACTCTGGAAATTCTCTTTTTGGGGCCTGTCTTTTAATACACACAGAAAAACAGCCACTCACTAAAAACAGGATCAACAGTCTCTACCCCGTTCATGAATAAAGATTTTTTGTTGTTAAAACTCACCCAAGGATGTTTTTTCATTGGTTTTTAGAGAGAGTGGAAGGGAGAGAGAGAGACAGAGAGAAACATCAATGTGAGACAGAGAGATACATCCATTTGGTTGCTTCCCGCACGTACCCCAACCAGGGCCAGGGAATCTGCAACCAAGGTACATGCCCTAGACTGGAATCGAACCCGGGCCTTTCAGCCCATGGGCTGACACTCTATCCATTGAGCCAGATCAGCTAGGGCATGAATGAAGATTTAAATAACACAAACTAAACACTGGCTGAGAGCAAGGAACCAGTGAATGGTTAGTGGAAGGAGAAAGTGCAAGGGGAAACTACAACTTTGTGACACATTACAGAAAAAAGAACTTTAATAACTACCATTTATATTTTTTACTTGCTTTATTAGTTGACTTCTTTTCTTCACTCCCCATTTACTATTTTCATAAAGTATTGGTGATTCATATAAATTCATTTTTATGTTGTAAATATATCAAAGAAGGGTTGCAAGTGAATTTACGGAAGAATCAATGTTACTCAGGGATGAATTTGATCATTGATGGTATTTCTGGTCCCTAATTTTGGGGGAGAGGTTGGGAAATCTTTGTATGAAGAATGGCTCTATTATTTTAGAAGGAATCATGCAGTTTTTATTATTATCCCAGGTTAAATTTTTAAATATTGGCCAAAGTAGTGTGAACTCTACTACCTATTGTTTCTTTTGGCACCCAGCATTTGTTCCCAACCTCTCCCATGTTCACTCTTCTTTCTATCACAAGAGCTAAAAGCCTGGAGAGTAGATTTTTCAGGCTCCCTTATATCCAAGTTTCACTCTCTGATTCATTTTTGGTGATAGGATTCTGTATTTTGATTTGAATCTTTAGCCCATATAATTACCTATCATATAATAATTTTATGTACTTGCCCGTTTTCAGTCTCCCACACTGAAATGGAAATTGTATGAGGGCAGGGATTATTTTTTTTCAATATCTTTCACTACTGCACCTTTGATGCCTAGAACAGTATCTGGCATATATTAGGGGCTCAGTAACATTTGCTGATTGAATGATTAATAAATGAACAAATGTGAAAGCTAAGAGGAAATATAAGAAAAAAACAACAATAATTTTATATGGGTTTGCGTATTGAAATATTTTAAGTGGACAAGAATCATGTCAATTTTATGTTTATTATAAATCTCTTTAAATGTAGATGAGTCTCTTTCCTCCTATAGTGGCTCATTGAACGGATAGTTTGGACATTTCTTCCTCAAAAAAAACATGCATAAAGTGTCATCATAAAATCTAATTTACAAATGCCCTATATCAGGATACAACTGTTTCTGCATACTCGACTTAGTTATACCACTTGTTAAATAAATTTGAATGTCATATGTGAGATTTTTGTTGATGAGATATATTTCATGAGAGACTCAATTGTCAAAGTGTTAGCTTCGTCAACTTGAGATTTGAAAAGCCAAAATCAAGAACCTCTTTCATTTCACTTTTTCTAAAAAATAACTTTTTTAAAAATATATTTTATTCATTTTTTACAGAGAGGAAGGGAGAGGGATAGAGAGTTAGAAACATCGATGAGAGAGAAACTTTGATCAGCTGCCTCTTGCACACTCCCTACTGGGTATGTGCCCGCAACCAAGGTACATGCCCGTGACTAGAATCGAACCTGGGACCCTTGAGTCCGCAGGCCGACACTCTATTCACTGAGCCAAACCAGTCAGGGCCTAAAAAATAACTTTGAATAACAGTTGTGAGGTAGCAATAATTAAACTCTTGCATTTTAGGGAGAAAAATGCATAACTAAGGTGCTACAATTTTAGTATCAGATAATGCTGTTATTTGTTGTAGGAATACATATCTAAATATCAATTTTTAAATGCATGCAATAGATATCTATAGTGTTGTAACACTTGTCACTTGGTGCTGGATTATGGTAGTCAGCAGCGTATTTAAATTCACAAAAATGCTTTGTGTATTGTGAGGTGCACAAAATGTGTAAAGTAGCATTTGCTTTGGATATCTCAAACCAGAAGTCTAGAAATTTCACAGCACTTCTCTAACCACCATGTTGAACTGTTTGCCAGTCCTACCAATTTTACATTTAAAAAGATGCTTTGTATTATTTAATACAAAAATATATGTAAGGCCTATATTATATTAACATTGTACATTATTATTTAACATAGTGTTATTGAATTTCATCATGTATACATATGTTAGCATGATATTTTTGAATCCATTGATCTCTGACTTTCCCTCAGAACCCCCAGCTCAAAAAATTAGTCCCATTCTTAAAGTAAAATATAGAAATCATTTCATTCCACAATACAGTGTTATCAGGTATATACTAAAAAATGGCAAGGTAATCAGCACTATGTAAAACACCATTTTTTTCTGAACAGAGAATATTCATGCACTGTCAAGGGGATACAGTAAGTGAGTTAATATGTTTTTACATATTTAATTTCTGGGATCCTATGAGGTCTGACAGTTATTAAACAAGTAATTAAGAGACATTATGCAATTACATTTAACTTGCTTTCATATATGATGTTTAATTTAAAATGTGATTTTATTATGGTTTTCATGATAGACATTTATAGTCAATTTCAGGAGATAGTGAACTTAGCATATGACTTAATTTTTAATGGTTTTCCTTGTAGAAAGAAACTTAACATATTTACAATTAGTACTGTGGTGAAACCCTATTAGATTTTTCCCCCAAATCAAATTTACTAGTCTATATTTATAATAAAAAATCTTTTGAGTTTTGAATTTTTAATCCTAAATAACCTTAAGCAGAAATGTAATCAGTGCCTTAGGGTAAGTCTATTGAAGCTAATGGAACAGGGTATAACATATTCTGTTCATTTAGCCTATTTTAATGATAAAAGTATTTAACCATATTGTGAGCTCTTGATGCTAGGAACTCATTCAAAAGACCATAAAAATAATTGCAGTGTAATAATCTGGTTTAAAAGTCATAGGCCATTTAAATTCTAAATGTTGTTTTTGAACTTTTTTTTTTTTACAATTTTGTGATGCATTCAGTATCAAACAATTATAGTGGTAGGGTTTAATAATTTGGTTTATGTTGTGCTAAATTGAAGGAGAATCACAAGAGAAATGCCTGTGCTATTTCCTAAAGTCCTTGGCTATGTTCCTCAGGTCTGTCACCCAATGTTAAAATTTGAGGTTATTCTATGTCTCACTTGATTTTATTTCTGAAATATGTCTTGTGTCTCTTTGGAACTTCCCCTCCCCTTTAATTTGGGTCTCAGTGCTTCTCAGTTTTACTCTTGAATATCTTGAACAAGCTTTAAAGCTTCTTCGTTTCAATCCATCCTTCCTCTGCTGCTTTCTTATTAGAGTTTCAATATTTTTATGTCAATCTTTTGCTCAAAATCTCTTTGCTTTCCTCTAAGCCTCACTTACAAAAAAGAAAAAAGCGTATATAGTCTAGCTCAAAAGTGCCACCATTCCTACACACACACACACACACCCACACACACACACACACACACACACAAAGAGTCTGGACTGAAGTGACTTTGCAGCTTTACACATGTCCACATGTTCCTTCTGTCCTAGGAACACTAAAGTACCAATTCTGACAGGTATTTACATTTCACCATTGCTATGTTTTGCTGCCAGAATCTTAATAATGGAATTCCTTTCTTCCTTCTTCTCATCCTCTGTCCAGCTCAGCCTGGTCAGTTTTTAGGTGGACTTAATGGGCTTGCTGGTTCTCCCACAGGACCTTTCCTTTCTGTCTCTATAGGGAATTAATATTCATCAAATTTGTACTCCTTCTGGCATAGTACTTAGCCCGTTCTGCCTGAGTTAGCATTATTACAGTCGGCATTATTTTCTCCACTGCACATGCATATTTGTGAGCAGAGATCTCATATTCATTTGTGTCTCTTCCTCCTTAATACTCAGAAGAAGGATTTCATGGAGTTTAATATCAATAAACATGAAAGGAAGAAATGAAAGGAAGAAAAAAAGAGAGGAAGGAAGTACGATTTTCTGATTTTTCCCTGCTCAGATTTCCTTTATAAATTAACGGGTAACTTTAAAGTTTAGATGTTCCACTACATATACATATTTCAACAATGAGTTTATGAGGAATCAATTGCCCCTCCTCACTCACACTCCACTTGCTCTTTTGAGATTTGGTATTTGTGGGGAAGGCTTGCTTTGTGATCCCATCTACTTATTTGTCATGAGTTGAATTATAAGCTTATAAACAAGTTCTCTAACCCTCTCATCTAAACTAACCTTGCAGAAATCCCTCTGCTTGTTCTGAACAACATTCAGCCCAAAGATCACTTTTATCTGAAGGACCAATAGAAACACTCTTTATTTTCTCATGCATAGTTTTCTACATAATCATGACCCAAACATTCTTCTGCCTAGAATTTCTTTGAAAATTACATCAAGACTCTGTAAACCACTCTTTCACATGTTCCTTTCAGATGGTTCTTGAGTTCTTTTTTCTAAATATATGACTTTGCCACATAACAAGAGTTGAAAGAGGCTTTTCTTCTGCTTCTATATTTACTACAATAAATATCAAAGAGGGTGAAAACAAGGAAGAGATATAATGAATGCTTATTAGTCACCAAAATTCAACTAGCCCCTGCAGTTTTATGCAAGAGATCTAAATGTATTTCTTGATTCATTTATGATTCTGACTTCATTTTTTGCTATCATTATAGAAGCATTTCATTTTTTAAAGTCATTTTATTAAAGACCATATCATATGAAATTTAATGGTTACTTGTATTTCTCTTTTAAAAACTCCCTATTTAACCTGAAAATGGTGACCCTAGTCACCATTTCTGCAACAATTGCTTGAATTGGGTAATTACTGATATGAACAACTTATAGTACTCACATTGGCTGGAAAAGTTCCTTCTTTTAGCATTGCCAAGGTATTTACATGTGTTAAGAATTCTAATGTACTTTTAAAATTAAAAAAAAAGTCCAGGTGATATCAGAAAATAAATTTTTTTTGGTCAGAAAAAAATCACTAATCTAAACTACATCATTTTTTGTGCAGAGAATGACTATGAAGAGGCAGCTGTGACAGAGTGAAATTGAAAGAAGACAGTGGTATTCTGAATCCCTGGGTTTGAGTCTCTGTGTAATGTTGGACAAAGCACTTTTCTATGTTTGCATACTGCTGATTATGTATCTTCTAAAGTGTGAATAGTAGCGTGTGTCTCATTGATGATAGGGTTACATAAAGTCATTTATATGAAAGCCCCATAGAACAGTGACTAGCATTTTATAGCAATGATTAAAGCTTAATGAATGCTTTCCAGATACTATTTTTTTCTTTGGAGAATTTTACATATATTTTCTTTCTTTTTTTGTTTGTTAATCCTCACCTGAGGATATTTTTCCATTGATTTTTAGAGAGAGTGGAAGGGAAGGGGAGAGACAGAGAAACATCTATGTGAGAGAGACACATTGATTGGTTGCCTCCTGCATGTGGCCTGACTGGAGAAGGGGGTGGAGCCTGTAACCAAGGTATGCACCCTTGACTGGAATCACACCCACTACCCTTCAGCCCATGGGCCTACACTCTATCCACTGAGCCAAAATAGCCAGGATATTTCTTAATTATTTTCAAACTTCATTTTTAATATTTTGTCACATTGAGGACATACCTGTTTTTTGGTTTTTTTTCTTTTTTTTAATCTTTATTATTGAAAGTTTTACATATGTCTCTGTCTTCCCCCATTGGCCTCTTCATTTTTTTCTTTATTCTTGTTCTGTGAAATTATGGTTCTCTAAATTATACATAATTTTCTGACACAAACACTCATACACACATATTTATATTTATTTATTGATTGATTTTTAGAGAGAGAGTAAGGGAGAGGGAGAGAGTGCAACATTGGTGTGAAAGCAAAATATCCATTGGTCGCTTCCTGTACACCCCCTACCAGGATGGAACTCGCAACCCTGTCAGGGCACATGCCCTGACTAGGAATTGAACCGACGACTTTTCAGTGCCTGGGATGACAACCAATCAACTGAGCCACACCAGCCAGGCCCACATATTTATATTTAAATATACCACCATTATAATATTTTCTAGTCCTAGCTTAACGCACCTCATATACCATTGGTGTTACACATTTCTGCTTTGAGAAATATTGCCCTATATGTTGTTATTCTTATCACAACTCACAGACTCAGAGCCCTCAGATAATAGAGCTCATATTATCATCCTTTTTTGAAAATAAGAAAACCAAAGCACAGAAAATATAAGTAGCTTTCTAATAGCAACATGGAGGCATAGTAAGTGACAAACAGCCAGGTTTCAATCCCATTTCTACCTAACTTAAAATTCTGTCCTCTCAGCGTGAGGACAGTGCTCTGTCACAGTATATTTCTCATGAATAACACAATGATGTGCCTGAAGGAATTATGTCTCCTTTTATTTGAATTAAGGTCACACAATACATATATGTGCTTAATTTATATTATTGTATACCTTAATAATAGAAGGGGTTGCCTATCAAAAATATGCTCAAGGAAGATAAGAAGTAGTGATTTAACATCTTTGCATTGTCAGTCGGAACATTTTCCTTCTAACAAGAGCCCCAATATCAAGAAAAGGCAGACCCACATTTAATTTTCTGTAGGTATCCAAGATCTTTCCTCAGATTTCCTACTACTAAATAAAGGTAGTTATTCTAATGAGAAGTTGATAAGGGTCCATCTGAGAAAACTAGACTGGGATACTTTAGCTTTCTCTGCCCGTCTGTTCCTGATGCTGTCAAAGAGCTCAGTGGTCTATACCCAGGCACCTTCTCTGTCATTCTCAACACTGCCAGGATACAGAGCGTTCTTAATAATTTGTTCTTAATCATTTGCCTATATACTTTGTGGTACATCCCACTACTATCTTAGAAATGCTGACTTTATGTCAAGTTTTGCTGCACACCAGTGTTGACTATAATATTCAAGTATTCTCTAGGCTTGTCAGGCTAAATTATTTGAAATCACCCATTCTTTTGGGATCATTCTCTATTTTAATATCTCCTCCAAAATGTTTGGTAACTATCCTAACCAATTCCTCAATAGTCCTGGGGATTCCTTGGGGGTAATCTGGTCAATTTTACTCCAAATTTCAGCTTTCTGCTCAGATCTAATTTTTCATATTGACTTACCACCTCCCCTCATTTATTTCACATAGGACCACTAGCACAAGGCCACTGGCTTTAATAGATTTTTTAATGAAGGATTGATTATAATACAAAAAATTTACATAATAACAAATAATAGTAAAAGCTTAATATTGAAACTAGATATTATTCTTGCTAAAGTTCCTCAATATTCTTTAACTCAAGGAGTATATCATTTATTTTTGTATTTTAATCTTAGCCTATGCACAGGTACTCTGACTTCATCTAGAACATTTTATCATCACTCTTCTCTACTTCCTGGTATCCACAACTCCTTAGGAA
>NW_005878524.1:0-7631 GCF_000147115.1 Myotis lucifugus | reverse complement strand
AGCTTTCTCATCTGTAGCATGGGAGTACAATGCTACCTCCATCACAAAGACTGAGTATCAAAGGAGAAAGGTGTTCGTAAGACTTTGTGTCTCACCCATAGTAAGTACTCAAAACATGTTCTCTCTCTGCATCTAAAATTCATTGATTTTAAAAGACATTTTTCCATTTGTAAAATGCTTGAAGATTTAATATGGAGAAGTAGTTGAAAACAAGTGAAACGGCTCCCTTCCTGTGGGGCAGGTTCACAGAATTGCTGAGCTGCTAAAATGTGTCCCCTGTTCCCATAATAGATTTTCTAAGCTCCGTTATTAAATGGTTGTTGTATTTGTCAATCTTGACTTTGAAAAAGGAGCCCAAATCTTCAGCCGTTAAAGGATGAGCATTACATGGCTATGGAATAGTTAGAACACACTCTCCTCTTTTTAAAGCAGCTGTTGTCTTACCATCCTACATCAAACTTCTGGGCCCAGGGAAAGCTCAGATGTTGGAGAATATCAAATGTGGTCTTTTCTTCTCCTTTCCCTGGTAGATCTGACACACCTTTGAACCTTCAAAGGCCCCAGTAATCAATGACATGGGAGACCTGCGACCTGCATGCATCATTGTGAAGATAAATTTATTAATGTAAACTGCATAGTGTGGATAGCGGTTGGGGTGAATGAACATGTGAGGATCTGTGATAAAAAAGAGAGAAAGAAAACACCACAGAACAAAGGGAGGAGAGAGACAGGGAACAGGCTGATGAAAGGCACTTGGCTGATTCAGGGCTTCACTGAAGAGAGCAACATAAAAGGGAGATGGTTGCTTAAGTAGGTTAACGTAACCCTGGTGTCTTAATTAAAATGACTTTAACAAAAGAGGAAGAGGAAAGGTACTGGATGTTGGGAAGATGCTTTAGTGAAAGAGCAAAAATTTACAGAGGGGAAAAGGGAGGATAAATTCGGTTAAATATGGAGAATAAATCCCTAAGCAGAATAATATCAAACTTTAATCATAAAGGAAATCTTTTGTTTTGGATGGATCTTCTTTTTCTTTATTGCTGACACTATTACAGATGTCCCCCATTTTCCCTCCCTTTGTCCACCTCCACTCAGCAAAATTGGAGAAAGGAAGCAATTGGCTTTGGTGGCCAGTGTGGGAAATAGCTTTCTAATTTTACAGTTTGCAGCCATAATATCAAGAAGTTAACGACCCAAACCAAGCGAGGAGCTAAAAGTGGGAGGAACAAGGTTCTCAAAATAGACCAGATCCAGAGAAGAAGTCCTGGTAATGAGTACTCCCTTTTCTTAAATAGCAGGACACTGCGTTATGTTTCCTCCTCTGTTATTGTATCTGAGACAGGAACATGGCCTTCCTGAGGGGAGGGTTGACTTCACCCTGCTGTTGGGGAGGCTCATTTGGGACCCTCCTCTCCCTGAATCACTACCAGATGCTGCTGGAGTAGCTGGGTTTCTTAGGGTAAAAAAGCAAAGCAGCACCTGTTTTTACACTTAATAAAGTCACTGTTTTTCTATGAGTCCATCCTAGAATTGCCCCGTGACATTCATCATTTTCCAGGTTCTCCTTGAGCTGGCACATGGGGGACCAGGCCTCCTTGCAGGGGTGCACATCAAAACCAGTGCTGCGTTTTTTCAGCTACTGAGGCAAATCAGCTGCAGGGGAGGGGAGGCTGGGCGTCGCATCCAATCTGACTAAATGCATCCAGTGTTAAGTAAAATTGCAAGGTTTTTCTCTCTTCTGAGGTCACCTTAAGGAATGGAAAACTCAAAGCTCCTTTGGAAAAAAGAAGAAAGGAGATATCAGCTTCCTATCAGATATTAGATAACATTTATTAAACAGATAAATATTTATTAAAGAGACACTATTTATTAAAGTGTAAAGAATAAAGCTTGCATTTGCATATTAATAGGACCTGGCAGAAGAAAGCTGAATTTATTAGAAATTATCCAGAAACCACCATCTAACCTGAGCTGGATATGATACACATGATGTATAATAGTCACTTATTGTGGGTGTACATGTGTGGGTGTGCATCTATGTGTTATCAGGCAGGTAGAGAAGACTAGAGGTGAGTAAGGGAAGAGGAATATCTAGTTAGTGAAATATCACAAATGAAGGCATGAAATCGTGACAAACCATGACATGTTTGGGCAAGAGTAGTAGGTTGGTGCTACAGGAGTTATTCCCAGAGACATGTGCTGGAACCACTTGGAATTGCCCTGCCATGGTAAGATCAGTCTCTCTCCAGTGCTGATTGGTGGTTGAGCAATGTCACAGCTCCTTTAAAACGTTCATAATCTTTGACCTAGTAACCTCACTTTTACTAGTTCGTTCTAAGGAGTCCATATTAGAGAAAAATCAAGTAAGCAAATAACAGTTTACATACAATGATATTTTATTTGTAACTAGAGGTTCAATGCACGAAATTCGTGCACTGGTAGGGTCCCTAGTGGCTGCCGGCTGCTGGCCCAGTACTCCCTCCCTTCCCCCAGCCACCTGCTGCCACCACCACCACTGCCAGCTAGGGCCTCCCTCCCTTCCCCTGGCCAGTCCTGCCCCCTGGACGAACTCCTAGTTGAGGGGACAATTTTCATACTACGCTTTTATTATATAGGATAACAAAGAGTTAGAAACACCTAAATGTATGAGCGTGTGGTCAAATACATGCCATGTGATTTATTGTGCAGCTACTAAAATTATATCTACAGATATGTGACCCAGAAGGGAAGAAAGCTTGGCATTTATCATTAAGTTTAACAAGTAAGATACAAAATAGTTCAGACCCTTCAATTTCAGCTTAAATAAAAAAGTATATTAAAACCTGGAATGAAGGATACTGAAATACGACTCTGATCCAGCATTGTGAGTAAATGAATTCTTTTTAAAAAAATTCTAAGCAGAATAGATTCATTATGGAAACTAGAAAATATATTAAGGTACTACTTGCTTTCAAATCTTTATCTTAGCACCTGCTCCTGGGAAGCCCAGACTAAGAGTATTGAGGTCCTGGTTGCTGTGATTCTCCTATCCAGTGGGCTGGTGTATAAAAGGAAACAAAAAGTCATGAGGAATCCACAGGTGGCTACAGTAGAGAAGGTAGAATGTGATGATCATAGCAGGGAATGTTGTACTAGGGAAGGAAGGAGCAGAGGCCAGAGAAGATGCGCCGGGTGGAATCATAGAGTTGGCTACCACTTGGGAGTGAGTGTGGTGGAAATAAAACCAGCCATTCATAGGATGTAAGTGTCCAGCCCTTCGCCAGCTGAGAAGGGGGAGGCAGGAAACATTGTGGATTTTGGCAGGAGGGCTGGAAGGCACAGGATTCTCAATTTGATTTTAGGACATGTTGATTTTGAGGTGCCAGGAGGATAGTCAGGTATCATTTATTATGAAGCTTCCATGGGGAAAGCACATGGCAAACACCCTATAAATACCCACTGAATTGAAAAGAATTGTTTTTTCCACATGTGTGTCTTCTGCTGGGGGCTGAGATCAGGCAGACCAGAAAGCCTGTGATCTGGGAACGTGCTCACACATCCAGAATACATACTCAAATTAATAAGGTGGCTGAGGCGGGAGCACATGTGTGCATTAGAAAAACAAGCCCATCTGTAAAACTCTGCAAGATGCCTCCAGGTGCCCAGAAGTAGCTATTTAGCATGAATATTTTATCAATGCCAGAGCAGATAGAGGGAAATTGTATCCATTATATTCCCATCACCGTCACACGTGGTTGAATGGACCTCTGACTAAAGAATCTAAGTATGTTAAAAACATTTTTCACCTCCAATGAAACTAGCAAGTCCTGATGTGTGTTGTTACTGCTCCTGCTAGATTCATGAAGTATTTCAGAGGCAATTGCGTCTTGGAAGTGTGGTTTGCCAAATTTTCATCCAAAGCATATGCTTTTGTTTTCTTTTTTAACTAGCAGTTCAAATGTAGAGAAGGTGACATTTTAGCGCAAGTGATAGAACATGTATGTGAGGGGGATTGTTGTTTTACTTGCGTTTTATTTCTATTTATTTATTTATTTTTAATATATTTTATTGATTTTTTACAGAGAGGAAGGGAGAGGGATAGAGAGTTAGAAACATCGATGAGAGAGAAACACTGATCAGCTGCCTCCTTCACGCCCCCTACTGGGGATGCGCCCGCAACCAAGGTACATGCCCTTGACCGGAATCGAACCTGGGACCCTTGAGTCCGCAGGCCGACGCTCTATCCACTGAGCCAAACCGGTTAGGGCGCATTTTATTTTTAGATTCAACTTTTTAAATAAGGATAACAAGTAGTAGGAAAGAAAGCCTATTTAAAAAAGTGTGTTCTCAGCCCTGGCTGGGTAGCTCAATTGGTTAGAGCATCATCCTGATACACCAAGGTTGTGAGTTCAACACCTGCTCAGTCCACATACAAGAATCAACCAATGAATGCATACGTAAGTGGAACACAAATTGTGTTTTTCTCTCTCTCTTCTAAAATCTATCAATAAATTTTTTAAAAAATGTGTTCTGTGGAGATGGCTCCTCAGCTCCTACAGGGCAAGGTCAAAGGCAAGGTCAGATCCCACACTTACTCTTAAAACCATGCAGTGGCTTCTCATGGTCCTCAGGATTCAGAACAGTCCTATGTGGATCGCCGCTCCTCTCCCGAGTCCTGAAATCTTCCTCCTCATTTCCCTTTACCTGGATGAATTCCACTTGGTTTTCAGGTCTTTGCTCAATTGTCATTTCTTCCAGAAGCAGTGGTCTTCTATGAGTGGCCCAAGGGGTTGACAAGAGAAAAATTCCGAGATGTTCTAAATTAAATTACAGCAGCTGGAGAGTGAGAGAGAGAGAGAAGTTGTTAGCCAGCTAAGACCTGTGAGCCACTTAACAAAAGACCAAAAGACTGCTCAAATTCCTGAATGTATGATGGAGCTTTGAATCAACCTCCAGGTGTCTATCCAACCACTGGGTCACTGCATGCTGCGTATATGTGGACATTCGGGGCTGTTGCCTGTAACCAAGCAAAAGAAATCAATAGTTCTTCCTTACAGGCTGTGCACCTATCATAGAATTGCCCCCACCTTCACCTTTTCCTGCCCCTCTTATCTGCAGCCAATGTAAATTACTGCAAAACTGCTTACATCTTTCTTCCCCAAAACATAATGTATAAAAGTGCCCATCCATCAGCTCCAGGACAGTGGGCATGCTGCTCTCTCATCCAGTGCTGTGCTGGTGGGGGTAGGCCCTCATCCCCAGGAAACCTGGGCCTTTCCTGGATGGCATATGGTCAACAACCCTTTGTTTCAGAAAAGCTTTCAGTTGCGAAAGTTTTGTTCTGTTTCACGGGAAGAATTTCTAAACAATTTTTTATAGATTCAGTTACTTCACAAAGCATTGAGCACCTTTGGATGAAAGAACCCAAACTGCCTATGGCAGTTGTACTGTTATACAAGATATTTCTATATTGAGAAGGAAATCAAAATGCAATCCTGGACATCCTGTTTCCTCATTATTAATACAAATGTGGAGCAAATATATTGAAGCAGGCACTGTGCTAGGCCCATTACCTGGATTTTCCTAATTCTTACAATACCCCTACATTTACTTAATAATTTTTATTTAATAACTAGAGGCCCGATGCATGAAAATTCATGCACTGGAGGGGGGTCCTTCAGCCTGGCCCGCCCCCTCTCAAAGTCCGGGAGCCCTCAGAGGCAGGAGGCAACCCGACGATCAGGGGAAGGCGACTCCCCATCACACTTCTGCTGCTTCCACTGCCAGTAATGTAAGCCTCAGCCAGTTACCTGAGCCTCGGGAGGCCCTGGACGGCTGGGCAGCCGCCATCCGAGGCTTGCCTGTGCCTCAGACTGGCCCTGGGCGGCTGAGATGCTGAGGGGACTGGGTGCCACCATCTTGTGGCTGTGGGCACCGCCATCTTTGAGGGCGTGGCAGTCCATTAGCATATTCCCTCCTTATTGGCTGTGGGCGCCACCATCTTTGCTACAGTGTGAGGGTCAATTAGCATATTCCCTCTTAATTATATAGGATATGTTTAAAGTACTTTTGAATGCCTGCTATATGCCTGGCCTTGTGCTAGGGGCCAAGGGATACAGCAGCAAAGCAGAAAGACTTGGTTTCTGCCCTCCCGGGGCTAGTAGCCTGTGCCAGACATGGATAAACTAATGACTCTGAATGGCTGTGTAATCAGAAGCTGAGATAAGGGATGCAAAGGGCAGGCTGCAGGCAATCCCCATAGCAAAAGAGACTGAAGCCTCTAAAAATGTTGCTTGAGCTGATATTAGAAGGATGGTGGGGGCCAACCAGGCAGCAGAGGAGGGATGAAGAGGGGCATTAAGGTGAAAAGTCCTCAGCTAAGCATTTACAACCTGAGAATCTTGAAGCGCTCCTGTAGCAGAAACAGAGCCAGAAGACAATGAGGGCATCTGAGGGTCAGAGATGGCATGGTGAGCCCAGCCTGCTAGCTCCCGCGCCCTGATAACATTGGAGGCTTCATCTTTTGAGTAGGGGAACAAATGTGGCATTAGTGAGGGAAAGAGGATGTTTTAAAAGATTTCTGGCTGCTGGAAAGAGAACTTCTAGAATCGCCCTCAAATTGCAAACTGCTGGCCCTAGCCCAGTGGCTCGGTTGGTTGAACATTATCCAGGATGTCAAAAAGGTTGTGGGATCCATTCCAGGGCAAATACCTAGTTTTCCAGTTCCAGCCCTGATGTTCTCTCTCCTCTTCCTCTCTCTCTAATATCCTCAGGTGGGGATTAATAAATAAATAAAGTTTTCAAACTCCTGGATGAAGCCGTCTTTTCTCCACTGACTAGCCAAAGGCATTTCTTTTCCACCCTAAATATACATAACAGATATGACTGTCATATCCATTACATTGGGAATTTATTACTTCCTCAGTGTTAATCATTCAGATGCTTTGCTGTAGGACCTTCCATTGCCAAAGCTCTTGTTTTCAGATTGGCCATTCTGAAAGTCCCTGATAGATGACTTTCATTATTGGAGAAATTGTTTCTGATCTCACTGATGATCATGCTGCAGGCATTTTGGGGGGTGCGGGTACCTGAGGGTCCACAACCCACCGTGGGTTCTTGCAGGAGACTATTCAAATGTGAGCATAGGGTTTAAGTGAAAGTGAGTTTATTAGTGGAGCAGTGAGACAGACCGTGGGCTACTCCACAGACAGAGCACCCCTCCTTTAATGAAATGGGTTTCCTTTATTGAGGTTCGTTTATTTGGGGGGTAAGCTATTTAAACAGGGGAAGGAATACTCAGAATCTTCCAAAGCTCTCTTGGCCATGTTGTGTTCTTAGATGAGTTTCTGTTTCCTATCATGGCAGCATGGGGTGTGTAGTTTAGCATGCTAATGTATTACAATGAGTGTATAATGAGGCTAGGGGTTACCATTAGGTGAAATTAGTCACTATGTTGGATCCAGCTGATCTCTGCTGGTTTTAAGCCATAAATCCAGCAGGGGTTGGTCTTATGTTCTTGTTGACAGTTCCTGTAGCTTTTATCAATTGAAACTATTCGTCACATACCCAATCTCAGTCACTTCTAGAAAAGCAGGCCTGTATGGGGAAGAGTGGCTTGCACCCATTTTCTCCAGTTGCATACCAGCAGCCCT
>NW_005878523.1:0-7631 GCF_000147115.1 Myotis lucifugus | reverse complement strand
TCCTCAATCCTCTCCCAAAGAATGGACGGAAACAAACAGAACCAGAAACGCCTCTTGGGGTCTCAGGCAGAGACCGGAGGTGGGCCCCTGTCAGGGTCCCTCATAAACGCATGTGGTGCACCTAACACAGGCCACTCCCCGAAGCCCTATGCAGCCGCCCCATGGAGAGCTGAACACCTGCCAGGAGCCTGCAGCCTGTAGCCCCCAACCTGAGACCCCACACTGCCTGCCAGGGGGCGGGACACGCTGCAGCTGTGCCAGCTGGCCATTCGTCCTCTCTGCTCTGGACACCTTAGGCCTGACTCCTGAAGGCGCGACAGACCAGGCCTCGGAGAAGAGCCCAGCTCTGGGGTTCTCCTGCCTTGTCCTGGGCATGGTGTGGGGCTGGAGAGGACAACAGGGGGGCATGCTTGGACCAGGGGCTCCCAGGACCTTCAGGGGGTGGAAGGCAAATATGCGGGCTGGTCTTCTGGAATAATGTCCAGAGCTGCGGGTTGGTAGCAAGACCCTTCAAGGTCTGCTCTGGCCCTCTCCTGCCCAGTGCTTCTGGGCCACGATGATCCACCACTGTCCACCCGGGCAGCAGAACACAGAACTGAGTCAAGACCCAGCCACTTGGCCTGAGGCTGCTGGGAATCATTTATACCTGCACCCTGGGGCCACCACCCATTCCCCTTCCCCGCCTGGGTGTCCGGTGCCCTGGCTGGGACAGGGTTCAGACACGCTGCCAGGCCAGGTCCAGAGAGCTGGTCCTCGCCCTGACCCACCGTGAGACTCGAGCCAAGTGCACTGTGAACAAACAAGGGCATTTCGAGGCCCCTGGTTCAGTGGCCAATGGGAGGATCTTCCCGGATCTGATTTACACATGCACCAGTAACCAAACTCCGTTCAATTATTTTTTTAGGTAATAGGACAACTTGTTTTTCATTAGCGCTTGTCAAAGCCAGCTGCAGCTGAGTGGGACAGAAAGCCAGTCAGTGTAGCCTGAGGGATGCCTGAAGGGTCCCCACAGGCCCAGTTGAGTTTATAGCCCTCAGAGGGTCCCACTGATTCAACACTTATAAAAGCAGGAAAAGCAGTGACTAATTAATGCCCTGCAGCCCCGAGAGTGGGTCTCGGTCACCTGGTCGCCATGAAGTCATAGCAGGCCTCACTCCTCCGAGGCTGTGCCAGGCAGGGGCCTCTGGGCTGCCTCAGAACCGGACCTATGTTCTCCACTGGGAGGGGAAGGCGCGAGCCACGGGCTGGGCATCTTCAGACAACAGGGGAAGGTCCAGCATGAGGTGGCCCCCATGCTGGTGGATGCTCAAGCCTCTACTGGGAGCCTTGTCCACTGGCTTGAGACCACAGGGCCATGGGGCCTCATGGTGCGTGGAGTGGGGAGAGTGCAGAATGCCCTTGGCTGCTGGCAAGGGTCACTGGCCAGCCAGGGCTCTATTCAGCCAGCTCTGGACAGTTTATGGATAAACTGTGGTACATCCAGACAATGGAATATTATTCAGCAATGAAAAGAAATGCGCTCTCAAGCCACAAAAAGACAAGAGGAACCTCAAATGCATATTACCGCGTAAAGAAGCCAGCCTGAAACACTACATCCTTGATAATTCTAACTACATAACACTCTGGAAAAGGTAAAACTATGAGACAGTAAAGAGATCAGTGGTTGACAGGGGTTGGGGGGCAGGGGGAGGAATGAACCTCGAGAGCACAGAGGACTGAGGGCAGTGACATTGCTCTCCGTCCATACTACAATGATGGCTACATGGCATGTACATCTGTCCAAACCCACAGAAAGTACGGCACCCGAGTGACCTGTAGTGTAAACGGAACTTCAGTTAAGGATGAAGTACCAATGTTGGCTCACCAGTTATAACTAACCTATCACAAGATGTTCATGATGGCGAAACCGTGCGGGGAGAGGGGGCTAAGGGAATCTTCTATACACTCTGCTCAGTATTCTGTAAATCTAAAACTGTTCTAAACCAGTCTATTAATTGAAAAACAAAAAACAGAGCGAAAATACTGGGGCAGTGACAGCAAATGAGCAGGTAGGGACAGAGACAGTTAAAGCATTCTAAGGCTTTAGGCCTTGACGGTGCAAAGATAGGGATTAAATTTAGACTTTCAGTTAACTAAGTATGTACTCACTTGAAAGAAATAGAGTGTATAACTTACTAATTAGGAGGGGAAAATAATGGAAAGAGAAAAACCTCTAAAGAAAGCTAAAAGGGACAAAAAGAAAAAAACAAAGATATGGAAACGAACCCAGACAGCAGCCGAGCTGAATGGACTTGTTATGTGAAAGAGAATGAAGGTCGGCCTCAGTTTGAAAAGAACCTTGCTCTGTGCTAAGAGCTGCACTGGAGAGAAGGACACAGGCTGAAAAGAGGTCACAAATCCAGACTCTGCAAATATAAGAGAATATTATGACCTTTTTTGGTTGTTTTTTGGCTAATAAATTTGAAAACAGATGAAATGGACAAATTCCCAGGAAAATGTCTGCCACTAAAGCTGCCTTCAGAAGAAATGAAAACCCTGCGTGTCTGACAGTCACCAAAGGCGTTCATCAGTGGTCACGGAGACCCAGAGGCCAGGGCTCGCGCAGGAGCACTGCCTGTCCCGTGAACTCATTCAGAGAAGGGGGCCAGCCCTCGATGAGCTCTGTAGTGACAGTAAAACCCGAGCAGAGCCAGGTAAGGCCAGTGCAAGATGGAAAATTACAGACCGGTCTCATTCACTGACAACCATGCGAAATCCAAAACAAAATATTAGCAAATCATGCCCAGTAACATACTGATATACACAGCATGACTAAGCTGAGTTTATCTTAGGGATGTAAAATTGGTTCAACATTAGCAGTATTAATGCAATTCACCATCTTTATAGATTAAAGAGAAAGAAAAAGTGACCTCACAACTGGTAGAGAAAATTCAACATTTGTTAAAATTCAACATTTAGCCCAGCTGGTATGGCTCAACGGTGTCAACCTATGAACCAGGAGGTTGCTGTTCGATTCCCTGTCAGGCACATGCCTGGGCTGCAGGTCAATCCCTAGTAGTGGGTGTGCAGGAGGCAGCTGATCAATGATTCTCTCTCATCACTGATGTTTCTATCTCTCTCTCTCCCTCCCCTTTTCTCTCTGAAATCAATAAAAATGTATTTTTAAAAATTCAACATTCATGATTAATTAAAAATACCCAAAACAAAAACCACAAACAAAACTTCCTAGTGAACTAGAAATAGAAGAGAACTTGATAAAGGCAGCCACAAAAACCCACCAACCAGACCAACAGCCCACAGTCACACTCACTAGGCCAGGGGGCTTCTCCTGCTGCCCATTGAACCTGCAACCCCACACGGCACAGACCCCGGACAACAAGGGAAAAGACAGGAGCACGACGAGCGAAGCCCGAGGGCACCTCTGTGACAGCATGCAGGTTACGCTCAATAAAAACAAACAGCAAGCAGGACAGTGTTTTCCTTGGGAACTGACAGGCGATGCTCAGATTGCAGGGGTCTGCAGTGGCTCACCTGGAAGAGGATCTGTAAGGCGCCATGGAGGATGCACATCCGCCGGCCGAGGAAGATGAAGAAGGGCACCACGAGCTCCAGGAAGTGGTTGCTGAGGGTCTCGAAGCGGTGGACCCACCATGGGGAGCGGTGCAGGAAGTAGGCCATGGGGTTGGGCACCGGCTGCGTCTGTGGGACAGGAGACCAGTGAGCTACACCCTATGCCGCACCCCACAGGACCCAGCCTGCCTGCACTGCTCTGGTGACTGGGAGCTCAGATGCTGGGGAGTCAGTGGTGAGAGCCCTGAGCAGCACTGGGCACTAGAGAGCCCCATGCGGAGGGAGGACAGGGTACCGGGGGAGGGGCAGAACTGTGGGAGCCTGCCTCAGCCGAATACTCACGTGCGGTTTGGTTCCTGCTTAAAGGGCAATGAAGGCTGGGGAACAGGGTCCCGGCCTCGAGTGTGTGTTCCTGGGAACACACATGTTGAAAGTGGGTGGGCACATGCAACCCAGGAGGCTTGCGTGTTGACTCAGCCGTGGTGCGGCCACCCCAGGGCCGACCTGACAGCTCTGTACCTCTGACCACAGCCCTGTGCTCTCCCACCCCCATCTGTAGCGGAGGCTGGGAGCAGGCCATGTGGAAGGCCATGTGGCCATCAGCGTTCAGAGGAGCCAACTGTGCCAACACGGTGTGGGGCTGGGTACATCCCTACCCACGATGGTCTGGACATGCCTTGCACTGGGCTCACG
The DNA here is from genome assembly GCF_000147115.1 of Myotis lucifugus. Lineage (NCBI taxonomy): Eukaryota > Metazoa > Chordata > Mammalia > Chiroptera > Vespertilionidae > Myotis > Myotis lucifugus. The sequence goes on along the minus strand of NW_005878523.1, from coordinate 3,368 downwards.
GCCCCATCACGGAGGCCCCAGGGTGACATTCAGCTGTTGGTGAAGGCACAACAGGGCCCCTCCAAGCTGACGGGACACCAGCTCTAACATGAGCTGGCTCCCTTTCCCGTCTGTGGAGAGTGTGGTGGGACCTGAAGGGTGTGGTGAGGTCTATTGTACCCACCTCCCTCCCCTCCCCAAGGCCTGGGCCTCCTCACGCTTCCAAGCACATACAGGTGCCCTTCTCACGCCTGGGGACTTGTGTTCACATGTACACATCCCACACACCCCGTAGCCACCGTCAGGAAAAGGCTGGGCCCGACAGACAAATGGGCAATACCTGTTGTGCCAACATGGCTCCGATTTTGAAACTTAAAGATGTTCCTGATAATATTAAGTGGACTTGACCTTGTCACACATGGTGTAGAGCCCAGAGGAAGGAAGTGCAGCTGCCACTGCAGTGCCACCCCAGCCCCGTGACCTGGCTGCTCCTCTGTCACCTGGTCCTCCAGGCCCCGGCCCCTCAGGTACCCCAGCACTGGTGTGTTTGCAGCCTGGCTCCTACCTCGGCCCTGGGCATGTGTCCTCTCAGATTTGCTGTGGACACAAGGAAGTCCCTGGCCTGTTGGTCGCCTATTGTGCGATGGGCACAGGGAGGTGACTGCTGACTATAAGGAGATGATGATCAAAGCGCAACAGCCTGTGCGCCCTGAAGCCTGACACTCAGAGTGGCGGGAATGAATGAGAGACAGCGGGAGGAAGTCATGAAAATGGTGACACCCCGCCCTAACCGGTTTGGCTCAGTGGATAGAGCGTCAGCCTGCGGACTCAAGGGTCTCAGGTTTGATTCCGGTCAAGGGCATGTACCTTGGTTGCTGGCACATCCCCAGTAGGGAGTGTGCAGGAGGCAGCTGATCGATGTTTCTCTCTCATCGATGTTTCTAACTCTCTATCCCTCTCCCTTCCTCTCTGTAAAAAAATCAATAAAATATATTTAAAAAAAAAGAAAAAAAAAGAAAAGAAAATGGTGCCGCCCCTGGCTGACTGGCCACCCACAGCTCAGAGGTAGGACGGCAGCTGTGGCAGGGTCGCTGTCCCCTCTGGGAAAGTGTTTTTCTGCTAACTTTTCATTTGGACATGCTTTTGACTTACAGAGAAGATACAAGAATAGTAAAGAAAATCCCTGAACCTTCAAATGTTTCCATTCTACCACCCCCTTCCTCCTCTCCCCACAGGTATGTCCTCTGCGCCATTTGAGAGTCGTTGAAACACGACGCCTGGAGCCTAAGCACTGCAGTGTGCATTTCCCCAGAGAAGGGCGTCCTCTCCTGTGCACGCAGTGATCACAACGCAGGCCTCAGGAACATGCTGCTGTCAGCGGTGGGCTTACTCCTCGCGTGGCGTCCACCGCAAGGAGAGGCTGCCCTGCCTCTCCATGTACCGGTGCCAGTGTGGACGTGTGAGTTATTTCATCCAGGGGGTTAGTCATGTGTTCTGACAGTCCACACCACTTCCTAAGCATTTTCCTACTTTCTGGCACTAAACATGCTCCAGGATCGCCTGAAGCCCTCCTTGCCCTGCCCTGGGCACAGCTGTGTCTTCTGGGAGCCGGTCCTTCTGATTGGGCACCGCTGTCGCCAGGCTGCTCAGCAGACCCCGAGTCCACGTCAATCTAGCTCATCGATCTCGGCGTTTAACTGTGCTGAGTGGGTTTCTGCAGCTTGGGGAGCACGCAGCAGGCCTCTCCCAGCCTTTGCCCCAGGGGCTCCCAGCAACTAAGGCCTGTTCTCACTTGTGCACGTGGAGGGAGGGTAAGATGGAGAGGCAGGCCCTCTGGGGAGGGGGAGACACAGGGTGGGACAGACAAGGGGGGGGGAGGGGTGTCTGCTCAGAGGCCTGCGCTTTCTGATCACAGATGCGCTACATGCCAGGTAGTGTCTGAGCCGCGTGAAACCCCCACGGTCCTAAAGTTGCAGATATTCTGGTGGTTAACAGCAGTTTCACGCAACACCAGAAAAAGCCATCAAAATTAGTTCCAAATGTTTCAGCTTTTTTTTTTAAACAGCAGAGCTCTCTTTGGATACAGTACGTGTGTACGCACACGTGTGAATGTGCAAGCCTACCCCAAGGTGCCCATAGCCCCTGGACAGGAATGTGTACCAGGCGCCCAGCGCCTGGGCCAAGGTGTGTCGGTGGGGCCAGAGGGACCACAGGTGAGTGTGCTCGTTTGCAGGCGGGGGCTGGCTCCCTGCAGGAGCCCGTCAGGAGAGGGGACCTGCTGCACAGGCTTGTTCTCTCTGGCAGCACCAGGAAGAAGGCTGGCACATGGTGAGAGAACCACTCCTTGTTCCCCCAAGTCAGGGTGAGCCCCCTGGTTACATTTCAGGGCTCAATTTCAGAAAGTGGCCTGGCCATGGACCAACTCTCAGTGGCCACACAGGTAAGGGCAGCAGGCCGCTTGGCCCTGGTTTTGGCAGAGAGACAGTGGATCCTGCTTACGTCGTTGTTGGTAAAAGGCCCTGCTTTTACCAACAGTCCCAGCCAGGCAGGGAGAGTGAGTTTTGACAAGATTGCCGTGTCTTGCCCACGGCGAGGGGAGGCTGAAATGGGAGCCCCTCATTCACCCCAGCTTCCCCATGGGCTCCTGTCATCAACACAGCCTCCTCCGCCCACAGCCACCAGATATAGCGAGAAGGTAGAGGCCAAGGCCCTCCTGCACCCCAACCACCCCACAAGCACAGGAGGGCGTGGTTAAAGCAGGCGGGATGGTATGACTGCATCCATGGCTCCGTTAGCATCGTCACTGGCTCCAGGCTGAGCTGGCCCTGACCCACTTATCTGGGTGGAGTGGACAACCCCAAGTCCCACCCATGGGGATGTGACCAGCCCAGGTCTCAAGCGGCACAGATGTGGGTCTGAGGACCTTCTCCTCCTCACCCCCCTGGGCCCTTGGTGGAAAAGGGCACCATGGTCCCTAGGCTAGAGAGACTGGACTTTATAAATCCAGTTGGGGACTGGCCTGAGGGCAGGCATCGCCCATCTGAGGGCAGGGAGCTCCGCTGGCTGGGAGATGGGGCCACACACAAGGATTCGGGGGCCTGGGGCTGAGAGTGGCCCCAGCTGCCAGCCAGTAGGGAGACACAGACTTTGAGCAGAAATGTCCCTGACAGTCCTGCTTATCCCCTGAGTCCTGGAGACGCCCACAGGGCCAGCCATTGAGCGCCACCCAGCTCAGTGCTGGGCCCAGAGGTGGAGGCCGGAAGTGCACAGGGCCCGCCTGTCCGTGCTGCCTGTGGGCCTTGTTTGTCTCTCCTGAGGTTTCTGCTATGCCCAGCCCCCAGCCCCGGCACCCAGGAGTGCCTGATACTCGGGTGAGCTGTAAGGCAAAG
>NW_005878522.1:0-7632 GCF_000147115.1 Myotis lucifugus | reverse complement strand
CAACACTAGGAGGTGGGCATGCTTGTTTATCTTCATTTTACAGTAAGGGAACTAAGGCACAGAGAACTAAGTAATTCTCCGTATCAGTCTTCTCAGGATGCTATAACAAAAGCTATAGGTTGGGTGGCTTATACGCCAGAAATCTGTTTTCTCACAATTCTGGACACTAGAAGTCCAGGATCAAGATTCCAGCTGATCCGGTTTCAGGGAGGGCTCTCTCCCTGACTTGGAAAACGCTGCTCTGGTGGCACTTCTGCGGACACCAATCCTAGGGGATCAGGGCCTCAACCCCTAGACCTCCTCTAAGCCTCCTTCCTTCGAGGTCCCACCTTCAAACACAGCCACACTGGGGGTCAGGGCCTCAACAAATGCACTTTAAGGAGACACACACATTCTGTCCATCACATTCCCTGAAGTTATACAGTTAATCAGTTGCAAATCCACGACTGAAACCCCAGCAACCAGACTCCAGAGCCTGGGCTCTTAACCGTATTCCCCAGGCTTGTATTGAGCTCCTGACTGCCAAGCTTTCCCCGCACGTTAAATACATTGAGAATTAATCATAGGTATCTCCCTCCCTCCCCCAACACACACACACACACAATGTTTTTATATTGGGGGGAAGAGATGAGGAAAGAAAGCAGCCCCTGTACTAGGTTCTACTCAGTGACGGCTTCTTGGTCCACCAGGTTAAGAAAAGCTTCGAGAAAATACAAGCTGTTTGGGAAACCGCGGGTGCAGTTGCTCTGTATGAGGTGGTGGGCGGAAAGGGCAAAAGGCGTGAAGTCCCCCCACACCTTCAGTCGCTCTCTTACCCGCTGTCAGCCTCAGACTGTGCCCAGGAGCCCCGGGCAGAGAAGCGCCGCGTTCAGTCCCTCTAGTTGGGAGCACCGATGGCCACTAGGTGATAAGAACGACCAGCCAGAACACCCACCCGGGGCCAGCACGTTGGCGAAAATGGCGATTGGCTGGCTTTTCTGTGATCATGCTGATCAGCTGGGCTGGGCTTCCGACTCCATCAGTGCACCAGCTGCAGGTGGAGGCCCAGTCCTGAAGTTTACAGCGCAGGCTCAGTTCACAGGGGCCGGCTCCCCTCAGCTCAGGGCCACGTGAAAACTGCCCGTGCAGCCCCGCCGATTTGGCTCAGTGGGTGCGCATCCACCCAGGCACCAGGACGTTGCCAGTTCCATTCGCGGTTAGGGAACATGCACTGGGTCCCCAACAGAGGCGTGCAGATCATGATGGTTCTCTCTCTCTCTCTCTGCCCCTCATTTTTTAAAAAATAAAAATATTTTTAAAAATCTTGGATTCTAGATTGTAATCAAATTTTAAAAAATGGAAAAACAAAAAGAAAAAAAACTATCAGTGCAATCAATCACATCCTGTTACATTCTTCTCTTTCTAGATTTTCCTGAGGAAGAGACTATTGTATTACAATTTTGCCTAACTTCCCACTACCCCACTTTTATTCTTTCATAAATTCATAAATAATCTACAGGAGTCACATTCAATCTCCTTTGAAGCATGTCACTGGATATGGGCCATAGATAATGCCCCCACTGGATGTTTCATTGTTCAACATCGTGAACATTGCATCATAGTTTCTCAAATTGACTGCAATCATTATCATTAGCAACTTCATTTCTTTATTATAAGTATAAAATTGCCTTTACTCAGTCTTAAAAGAAAAGCCTACCTATATGCCAATTCTCTAATTTGTGGAAAACATTGAACAATACACAAATAAGTTTAGTTCCGTGTGCCATTATTGAAAAACCAACACATTCAGTGACCATTATTGTAAGGTTAAATCAAATCACTGTTCATGCTCTATAAATGTGATTGACTATCTTCATTTCCTTTGGTAGTTTTGACCTTCATAATCTTTTTTTTAAATATATTTTACAGAGAGGAAGGGAGAGAGATAGAGAGTTAGAAACATCGATGAGAGAGAAACATCGATCAGCTGCCTTCTGCACATCTCCTACTGGGGATGTGCCCGCAACCAACCCAGGTACATGCCCTTGACCGGAATCGAACCTGGGACCTTTCAGTCCGCAGGCCGACGCTTTATCCACTGAGCCAAACTGGTTTCGGCGACCTTCATAATCTTGAGACATATTTAATATAATTGCCATTGACACAGCTGAAATCCAAACATAATTTTGAGGTCCTTTTATTATATCCTGTAAAACAGTGTTCTCAACCTTGGCTGCACATTAGAATCACCTGGGAATCTTTTTAAAATCCTGATTTCTGCGCCTCATCATCCGGAAATTCTGTTTCTTTGTTACTAATGTTGAGAACCACTGCACTAAAAGAAGCATATGGTAATAGAGAAAGCAATAGATTGCATTTCATCAAGAAGAATGTGGGGTAAATATATTTCCTAATAGGCATTATTTAAATTATAGACATTACAAAGTATACTCTTATAGGATGTTAAAAACTCCCCCCCCCCTTAATATGTAATGATCTACATAGTGTCCAAAGAATCAGAGAACTGGTTGTTGGTGTTAGGATACACCACAGAACTCTTAAAATGAAGTTCGATATCATGTAAAAGTGTTGAAGTATCACTACAGCTATCCTGTAGTTATTGTTGTCCAACCTGTCTAGGCCACTGTCACCTCCCACCTCTCCACAATCTCTTTTGCCCAGAGCAGTCAGAGTGATCCTTTAAAAGCATAAATCACCTGCTCAAAATACCCTTCCCATACCGCTAAGAGTACAAACACTTCACTTTACCGTGGCATAAGAAGACCTGGCTTTCTAAGGATGAGCCTATCAGACATTTTTTACCTATTTAAACTGTGTTTCTTTAGCAGCTCCTCTCCTCTTCCCTCCTCTTTAGCCATAATGCACAAATCCTCCCTCAGGGCCTTCAGACCTTCTCTTCCTTCAGCATAGAATGTTCATCCTCAGATTCACTCCCTCCCCATGTCCTTCAGGACTCGGCTCAGATATCACAGCATCATCAAGCCCTTCCTGATCACTGCTATGAAAAACAACCACCTTTTGCAAACATGTCTCCTTGTTTTTATTTTCTTTCTAATGAAAACATAAGGTGCAAGATAGTCTCTACCCTGCCTCAGTCTAGGACGCAGCTCTGTGCTCACAGGCACTGTGTTTTGTCCCCTACTATATCTCCAGCTTTTGGACAGAATCTGTTACACACAAGAACGAGTGCATATTATTTGGTAATAATATTAGGCAATAGTGGAGGTAGGCTGTTTCATTGTCCCTATGTCATACATTTGGACTTCTAACACAGTGACAATGTATTATGAGACCTGATTAGTATTTCTCAAAAAGTCATATGGGGATCAGCTACATCACCTGAATTTGTTATTGTTAAGAGCAAGATTCTAGGCCAGGGGTGGGCAAACTTTTTGACTCGAGGGCCACAATGGGTTCTTAAACTGGACCGGAGGGCCGGAACAAAAGCATGGATGGAGTGTTTGTGTGAACTAATATAAATTTAAAGTAAACATCATTACATAAAAGGGTATGGTCTTTTTTTTTTTTAGTTTTATTCATTTCAAACGGGCCGGATCCGGCCCGCGGGCCGTAGTTTGCCCACGGCTGTTCTAGGCTCTATCTTAAACAGAAAAATCAGAATCTCTGAAAATGAGGACTAGAAAATAAACTTCCTTGGAGAATCCTTGAAATTGCTGCCTTAAAGAATACATTTCAAAAGAAAGCCCTTCAAAAGGAAGTCTCTTTATAATCTTAGTCCCAAACCCCATCTTCATTTTCTTCACTCAGGACATACCCTTTGCTAAATCCCTACACAACCAACTCTATGATTTCCCCTGAAGACATCCCACCACACACACTTCACTCTGCCTCTTTGTTTATTTCAGAAGTTATCCCTTGAATGTTTTCCAGACCCCATAAGCACCTACTGAAATCCTATTCATTCTTAGAAAGCCAGATCAAATGCCCTTTTCTTCATAAGGTCTATCTGGAAACAATAAGTGCTCTCATAACCCTTGTATTGTCAGTACTATATACAAGGTGGGGCAAAAGTAGGTTTACAGTTGTTCATGTGGAATATAATACAATAATTAATGAATAATAATACAAGAATACACTGTTTCATGAACTCACAACTGTAAACCTACTTTTGCTCCACTCTATATATAAATTTATGTATCATCTATACTATAAAGCCAGAAATTCAATTATCAATATTTTTATATGAGAATTCAAGTGGCTTAGATTAATTTATATGGATTTGGAACAAATTCTTTTATTTAATACTGGCATGACCTAAATTTTTTAGAGTCTATGAAAATTAGGAAAAGAATACAGTGTCATGTGTCCATTGCAATGCTGAGGAACAATTCGGTATTTTTGAATACAGTAAAAAAAGATGCCACATCACCCAACATTGAGCTACTGAGCTTAGATATACGGATACTAAAGAATTTGCATCTTGTTCAAAATAATTTCTCTGTTTTAAGAAGTTATCCCTTGAAAAGTGAAACTTTTCTTCCAGTTCAGACAATGAAGGTTTGCTTGCTTTCAACTGAGCAAAAAGTGAAAATATTCCATCTTAGGAAAAAAAAATTCTGCTAACACAAACCATTGGAAAGTTTAATAAGTATTATTGCTCCTACTTTTTCCCTGAAGAGATTCAACACAATTATTGCTAGAATTTGTCCTAGATTTTTAGTCAGCTGCTGCAAGAGAAAAATAATACTGTCAATTGAGTTAATTAAAACTTGTGTTAATAAATGGCAGCAGAGTGAAACAAAAAAATGGTCAATAGTTTTTAGTATTTCTCATTGGCAGCAATTACATTTATTTTTAAACAAATGTAACCACAAGTGACCCTGCATATAATTTTCAGGTTGGGTTCTTGTTCCAGAAAAGACCTATTAAGTTACTTCCTGATATTTCACAGCATGTCAATCCAGACAGCCCATGAAGATGAGCTTTCCATGGTAGGACCTCCTGCCTCCTTAGATGATAACATATTTCTAGGTATCCTGTATTTCCCCTCAGTTTCCCTTTTGTCATTTCAGAGGTAGGATTCTGTTTTCTTGCTCTTTTTTTTTTCCTTACAAATACTCATGGTCTTAGTCTGATAGGGCGATAATAACAAAATATCACAGATTGAGTGGCTAAAACAACAGACACGTATCTTTACCCAGAACTGGAGTCCACAAATCCAAGATCAAGGCACCATCAGGGTTGGCTTCTCCCGAGAGCTCTCTTCCTGGCTTGCAGACAGCTGCCTTTTCACTGTGTCCTCACACAGCCTTTCTCCTTTGTGTGAGATGACAGAGTGAGATCTTGTGTCCCTTCTTCTCTTTATAATCCTATCAGATAGGGCCCCACCCTTATGACCTAATTTTGCCTTAATTCCCTCCTTAACGATCCTATCTCCAAATACAATCACCTTCAAGGCCACAGTTCACAGTTTCTTTGGAGGAAAGAAATCAATCTATAACACTCACTATTTGTTTTATGTAGAATGCTAGAAACACGTTTCCTATATAATAAGCACCTCAAACAAGTTCTATCTCAGCTTGAAAATATTCCTTTTATGAACCTAGCATCTTCAGCAGAAACCCAATAATAGCATAAAATTGTATGTTCCTTACCTTTGCTGTTGTCAATTCCCTCCCTACCCAGTGTTTACCCCTTTCCTACTCTACCAGACCATCACTCTTAAAGCAGCAGCTAGAGCTACTCCATAGTTTTTGATGACCTCTGTTTTAATCCATCTCTAAACATTTATTAATTACTATAAGTTCAGCTGTCTGATGAACTCTTATCAGATTCTGCTCCCTTATTTTGGTTCATCCCAGCCTGTGTTTCATGTGTGTATGCAACATCTGCCCAGTTGTCCACAGCACCTAGCATAGTGTAGAGTACACAGTAGATGCTCAGTAAATAGCTGGTTGTTCTGTGTCATGTTCAGCTTATGTAAGCAAATTATTTATGAATATTTTAATTAGCTTCCTCTCCCAGCTCTCAGCTATCAGAAAAGAAGAATATTCTATTTTTGGACATCTATCACAGTGCCTGGAAATAGCAAACACTCAAAAAATTGTGGAATGGAGATCTGCCCTTATTATCAGCATCTTTAAACAGCAGGCTAAAAATCCAAGGAAAAATGGGAAATGCTGATCAGTGAGTGGGGCCTTGTGTAGTTTAGAATGTATACAAATTCATTGAGAGAGGCAGTAGGAGTTCCTTTGTTGAAGAGACTGAAGAAGAAAAAAGTACGGGGACAATCAAAGGAAGTTGGTGAAAAATTATAGCATAGGCTCCAGGTTCCATGATTTCTAATTCTGTGAAAGGAAAAGTCGACTGCTTAATTGCAAAAACCCAAAAACAAAACAAAACAAAAAAACTCTCTAATGAGAACAGAATTACACATAGTTTAAGGGTAACCTTCACCTTTAAATGACAATTTTGTATATAAAGACTTCCTCATCAATAGGACCAAGTCTTCTTAATTTTATGTTACAATTAAAACATTTTAAATTCTTATGTTTCTCATACATATTAATTGATTCTTGCAATTTTTATTCTGTCCAAATAGCTTTCAAAGGTCTAAAAGAATCATGATCCCCATATTTATGTATAATTAGTCAATTGCCATGTCAGCTATAATATGAATTTTCTAGGCATTGTATGTGTTAACAGTTGTATGAAGGGTAAATTCAAGCAGAAAGTAGTCCTTAAAAAGATGTCCTCAAGGATAATTATTTAAAAATGTGTCCAAGTCTATGTGTGTGTGTGTGGGGGGGTGGGGGGTGGAGTGGGGTGGAGCGGTGGTGACTACCAAAGTTAGCCCACTCTGGCACCAGTTTAGCAAGTCTAATATTTAACTAATAGCCACAGAGTTGATAGCCAGCTGTTAGTGTAAATGGTGTGGAAAGGCCAGGCTACCCATGTGTAAAACTGTCATCAAGGCTGTCTTGTGAGTGCTCTGGCCTCTATTTCTCCCAGCGTTATACTTTCCCCCTGTCTCACCCATGTTCTCTTTACTCTTCTTTCATCCATCAAACACTGCTCTTGGGAAAAGATCTGTTATACCTTAGTGCGAATCTGAATCAAAAGGTTCCCCGTCTCAGAGACATTTACATCTAACTCTCTTTTCTCATATAGAAGAAAAAGTTTTTCTATATGACACTAATCTCTGCACTGGGGATGAGTTGGTGATACTTTCTTCACATTAAGTAAATAGAAGCAACATCATTTCAAACACTGTTTTCAGTGAAAATATAAATCTCAACCCTCTTCCTCAGTGAAACCCTTCCAGAAATCTCCAACCTGCTGAGCTCATTCGACACAAAGATTCCGGCAGACTCTGAAAGAACAGACACTGTTACTAAAAATGGAAAATGTAATCCCTGGTTCTGGCCTCCTGTTTCTCTGGGTCAGTGACGCTCCCGGGCACTGAGCATCAGTGCTTTGCTGAAACACTAACACCAGCAGGAAAAGTTAAGAAACTTTCTCAGTCACTAAAACTTTTAGGAGGCACGGAGGCATTTTTTATCTTATCTCTGAGACCACACTAAAGACTCCTTCCTTAAAAATGTGAAGAAAACTTTGAGTATATAAAATTCCTTCGCAGATATTACCGGACTATTATGGATCATAGACCAA
>NW_005878521.1:0-7635 GCF_000147115.1 Myotis lucifugus | reverse complement strand
TTGGAATAGACCTAACTTAACACTAACCCTAACCCTATCCTAACCATAATACTAAGCCTAATCCTAATAAAAGATCTAGCCCTAACACTAAAACAACCCTAAAACCTAACCCTAATACTAGCCCTAGGCCTAATACTAACCCTAAACTAATCCTAACCCTAAACCTAGCCCTGACCCTTACCCTAACTCTCCAGGTGATTACACTTTGCACAAAAAGACCCACATGCTAACAACTAAGCCTAATCCTAGCCTTGCCCTAGCCCTAATCTTAAACCTACCCTAAATGTAGTGCTAGCCCTAACCCTAACCCTACTCATAATTTTAACCTAACCCTAAAAATAACCCTAACCCTAACCATAGCCCTAGCCTTAACCATAACACTAACCCTAATCCTAAACATAAGTCAGACTATTATGGGGAAGAATTCAGTTTAAAGGCAAAAATATTGTAAATTTTTAGCTTCCTTGCTCAAGGATAAAGAAATTAAAATGTCAAAAGGTACTTTCTTAAATCAGGCTCAAAGAAAAAGAGTGCCATTGTCAACTTTAACTATTTGGGTTCTTGTTCAAATTGCAAAATGCCCAACTGGTATTGGGGATCAAAAATCTGTAATACCTAAGGCCTCGCCAGATCCTCTGCTTCTGGTGTTGAGAGAGTAGCTAGAGAGGGTGGAGCTCTTAATCCTCTCACTGAGGAACTCTCTAATGCTTTGTTTAAAAATGACCGTATGACACCTTGGGACAGGCAGATTTTAGCAAAAATAACTTTAAAAGCTAGTCAATACCATGGAGGGCGGAATAGAAAACGATTCAGGAAAAGAACTTTGATTTAGTCTTGTTGCTCTGTCATTTTTTATTAAACATGCCTTTGATTTAGTAAGAAAAGAAGCACAGCCAGACCATTTACTGAATCTCCCCAGAGGAAACAAGATGTGGTGGAAGGGAGACACGTGGTGATCCTGTAAAATGTGTTGTAATGTATCCCGCGAATCACAGAAGGACGCCTCAAGAAGTCGAATTAAAGAGTCACATTTATTGCAATCCGGGACTATGAGGGGCCATTCCCAAATCTCATAGTAATAAGATGGTGGCAAAACCAGACTTATATAGGCAAAAATCACAAAGGTATTGAATACATCCCAGGGTTTGGAATGAGGCACCTGGCTCGCAAAAAAGCAGATTACAGAAGCAGAATTAAGCATGTTAATTACAGTTTCGGGTCTCAGGGTCACTGAATTGACAGAAACACCTTATGAATTGACAGAAACACCTTATCTAGAGCCCTCGGGTCTTGAGACCACTGGGTTGCCAGGAACTCATTATCTAGAGATATCGAGGTAATTTAGAGTAATTGCGCTGTCCTGGTCTTGGGACCACTGAGTCAACTGGAACACACCACCTGTGGCCACTAAAACAATTTAGGGTAATTGTGCTGTCCTGTTTCCAGGTACAGAAGAATGTGCTCTCTAAGACCAGTATTGAAAGGGCGAGGACTACGCCCTCCATCTTACCCTGTGTCCTCCATTTTGGGGCAGCCATGTGCTTGGCAAGGAGCTTCTTCCCGGAAGTCTAAGCCTCTGCTAGCCACACCCAGGAACAAGACACCCACTTGTGCCTGGCCAATCGGCAGGGCCCACAGTCCCCTCTCCTACCCTGACTCCACCCCCTATAAAACTCCTCTTCACGCCGGGCTAGGCCTCTCTCTGCTTCCTGCCGTTGTGTCGGCGAGGTGGGGGAGCCGAGCTAGCTTGAATAAAAGACTCTCTGCTTTTGCATCGGACTCGGCTGGCTCCCTGGTATGGTCTAATGGGGATCTTGAAATCTGGGCATAACAGTATGACCCCAACCCGTGGGATATTCATATTACCATCAATAAGGCATTTAATTGAATGGGATGACTTATACAATTCAGAAAATCAAAATAACCTTTCTATTGTTAAGCCAAACAGCAGGGTTAGAGTTAAACTACAGTTTCAATCAGGAGGCAGTGAAAGAAATAGAGTCCAGTGAATCAGAAAAGAAAGGAAAGGAAAAGGTTTATTTCTGCGTCCCCGGGAGACCCACGTACCCCCAAAGACAGGGCACGTGGATTCACACCAACAGGGAGGGGGGCGCTGTTTTTATACTGCGGTTGACTGAGGGGCGGGGACATGAGCTGAGGTATTCAGTTGAGGAAGTTTCAGCTGCAGAGGGGTCAGCAAGGTATTCAGGAATGAGTCAGTATCTGTGTGGGGGTATGCGAATTCAGGGAGAAGAAGCCGGTATCTGTGTCTGGCACGTTGATCTGTGAGAAATTCCAGGGGGAGTCCATTGTCTCATCACATGTCTGCATGTATCCGACCCTGGGCTCTCTCCGACCTAACACCATACTTCAAATGGACACCCACTCCTGAGAGTGCTATTTTAAAAAGTCTCATCTTCGTCATTTTTCTTTCCCAGTTCACCATTTAAAAGTTTTACAGAATTCAGGAATGCATCTGTGATTTCTGTACTCATAAAGAGAGGAAGCTGGCTGAAGACAAATGAGCACACACCATCCGATTTCAGATTTCAGATAGTTTTGGGCTAAGTTTAACTCTCTTTACGGATGATATAGAAAAACCCAAGTGCCGGGGTGTTATCCTGCATCTAGAAGGGTTAAGGAATCTGCAAGTTAATCAATAAAGAGACTGGACATGAAATATAAATTTGGAATATATGGGGGAGCCAGATGGAGCTTAGCTTTAGTAACTGTTCTCTCTCTGAATCTCCAGACCCAGGGCTTTTATTCACACATTTTTGCCCTAAGCAAAGGTAAAGTTTGGTAAGCAGTAAAGTATCAGGTTGGGGAACTGCCTTCGCTGTTCAGCTGTTTGGCCAGCAGCAGGTAATAACATGTAGATTTTCAGGTTTGGGGAAATGCCCTCAGCTGTCTGGTAGCAGGCAATAATATGTATCCTCAGCCCTGGTGATGCCTCAAGGTTCACCAACCTTTTGATGAATTTCTTGCATTTATGACCTCCTGGAATTAGCCCCCAGCACCCAAGACTGTTTTTTCTCAACATAAAGATGGCAGAAATGACCCAAAAGATACAGGCTGGTTCTAAGCAACAAGATTAGTGTTTCCATAATAAAAGGCAGTTTTTGAATAATAATGGACCACATTCCAAAGTGAACATTAAGGCCACTAAAAAGTCAGTAAATTATCTCTGTTACAGAATTTGCCAAAGAAAATACCTCGGATAATAATAACTGGCTTTAAAATCTCAATAGTTGAAACATGGATGTAAATAATATGAAGGATTTGTGGTGGAGCTTTTCAGTGATATTCTAGGTAGTGGGGGTCCAGTAGCCTGGGGGAAACCGGCTTCACGCCTTGTTGGAGGACGGGGCTGGTCGCCCTTCCTCCAGCGGAAAGAATGTGGTGATTTTACATTTAAATAGACCAGGCTAAGTCAATAGACCTGTTTTGCCAGCCTGAAACAGTTTTCCAAAGTAATTGGCAACTTAAAACTTTGGAGTTTACTGAATTTAATAATAAAAAACTTGTTGAATATCTGGGTACTTTGAAATGACAGAGTGCTGAAATGTTAATCTGAGTTTGCCTCAAAAGAAAAATCTGGAAGACAGAATTAAATCTATTAATTAAATATGTCTTGTATTTTTTAAAATGTGAAGTTATTATTAATTTGAGAAATGCTAAGTATTTAACTTGCCAGCTAAAATTTAAGGCTTCTAAGAGTTTAAAGTTCAAATTAAGTTAGGAGAAATTATATAGTTGTGATAACAAAATGCATAAAGTATAAAAATTTATTTTTGAGAAAATAATTCTTGTATTTTCTCTAGAGAAATTAGTAGTTTGAAATATATTGATTTACCAAGTGTGGTAAAATTTCAACCTAAGATATAATATTTTATATGGTCTAATTAAAAAAGAGGATTAATTCTGTGATCTCAACCAAATTTTTAATAAAAAAACAGTTTAAATTTAATTGATATATTTTAAGATAATTATAAAAAGTATATAATATAATCTTTAGGATATATATATATATATATATTTTATGGTCTTTCTAAGTTAAATTTCAAGACTTTAACTAAGAAAAGAGTTTGAAGCATTCCATGGGCTCTGGAGTGATTCAAAGGGTTTGTTCTCTCTTCTTAAAAGAAATATATTTGAAAGGGCGAGGGCTATGCCCTCCATCTTGCCCGTATCCTCCATGTTGGGGCAGCAGCCATGTGCTACCTTCTTCCCGGAAGCCCAGGCCTCTGCTGGCCACGCCCGGGATTTTAAACTAACCAATGACAATCAAGGGACGTGCGCGCCATAGAGATGACCACATCCTGTGTAACAAGACCCGATTTGCGCCTGGCCAATCGGCAGGGCCCACAGTCATCTCCCCTCCCCTCACTCCACCCCCTATTAAAACCCTGTTTTTCCCAGGCGGTTTCACTCTGCTTCCTGTCGCTGAGTCGGCCAGGAAGGGGAGGCGAGCTAGCTCAAAAATAAAGGATCCTTTGCTTTTGCATCGAACATGGCTGGCTCCCTGTTGGTCTGTGGGGATCTTGAAATCTTGGCATAACAATATTTAAACTTAATTAGGCCAATCTAATATACTTGAAATCACGTGGAAAGCTTTATCAAATAAAAATTAATAAATATATTTTATTTATACACATATATTTTAAATGTTATAAAGATTTTAACCTCTAAGGGAGGGCAATATTTCTTCAGCAGTGGAATTTTAAAAATCAAAAGCAACGGAATTTTAAAGACAAAAACCCCAAGCAGCCTCCACTTCAAATAGGCTGGGGGGATGGGACGTCATTTATACTTCATAGGTCAAATATCTAAGTTTGCTTTTTCAATGAAGATACCTATTTTAATTACTTAATAAATTAGCTTTTTAAAATATAATCAAGGTCTCATATAATGTCAGTTATATGAGAAGCTAGAATGTTAAGCAATTGATTCTAGTAAAGAAAGTTACTGAGACCTCCAATAATTCCTCTGTGTATGCAAATGAGCAC
The DNA here is from genome assembly GCF_000147115.1 of Myotis lucifugus. Lineage (NCBI taxonomy): Eukaryota > Metazoa > Chordata > Mammalia > Chiroptera > Vespertilionidae > Myotis > Myotis lucifugus. Next base: position 2,626 of record NW_005878521.1, on the reverse strand, counting down.
TGCCAAAAAGAATACTGTTTAAAAGTAAATTTAAGCTTAATAAAAAGGAGAAATTTTATAATTTTGAAATATCTTCTGCTAATATTTACAGGGTAAACTGAAGGTTATTATTCAAGCATTAAATCTGATCATAAATAAAGTCACCATGAACAAAAGTTGTAGTGCACCAGGCTTAAAGCAAACTTAAAGTAGCAGTGGGAAAAATTTTAGACTTAGCAAAGGTTGAGGTGACCTGTTCTGAGTTACCAAGGATATGGCTAAGGATGGGTGGCCATGCATGGCCCTGGAAGTTCCTGGTCAGCACACCTGTGCGTGAGAACCCTGAATAGAGTATTGTAATAGGATGTCTGTGGCTTGTAGAGCATTGTAACAGTTATGATGAATATTTGTGGTTTGTGCAAATAAAAGCCAGCTTGACCCCAAGGCTGCTGCTGCTGCTGTTTGGGCTTGCTCCCTGCGTGGAGAGGTCCGAGGCAGTCACTGGCCAGTTTCAATAAATCCTCGCTTGCTGTTTTAGACCTAATTGGAGTCGGTGGTCTTACTCTCGTGAACATTGGTCCACAACAAAGTGAGTCACTTAAAATGTAGGCAGCAGTATTAGCCAGCATCTGGAAAACAGCCATGTAGGTTGCTTGGTGTAAAAAAGAAAAGAAAAAGAAACTTACTAAAGGTAGCCTAGAAATTACTCTGGAAGGAAATAAAGAGAGGTTTCTGAAGTATGGTAGCAATCATCTCAGGTGGAAACCGTAGTTTAACTTTAACCCTGCTGTTTGACTTCTGTACTTATTTGCTTTGTTTAACAATAGAAAAGTTATTTTGATTTTCTGAATTATATAAATCATCCCATTCGATTGAATACCTTATTGATTGTAATGTGAATACCCCATTGGTTATGGTCATACTGGTTTTAGGAAGCACATTCTTCTGTACCTGGGAACTAGGACAGCACAATTATCCTAAATTGCCTCAAGGGCTCCAGATAATGTGTTCCTGTCAACTCAGTGGTCCCAAGACCCGAGGGCTCTAGATAATATGTTTCTGTCAACTCAGTGAACCGGAGACCCCAAACTATAATTTAGCTAACATGCTTAAGTCTGCTTCTGTAAACTGCTTTTTGCAAACCAGGTTCCTCATTCCAAACCCTGGGATGTAATCAATACTTTTGTGATCTTTGCCTATATAAATCTGGTGGTGGGGCTGGGGAGGATACTACGAGATTTGGGAGAGTGAAATGCCCCCTGGTAGTCCCAGATTTGCAATAAATGTGACTCCTTAATTTGACTTCTTGAGGCGTCCTTGTGTGGTTCGCGGGGTACATTACAACATTTCCTTCAAATGTCTGGAAAACTGTCATTAAAAATCAATGTGTTAGGTTTCAAAAAGAAAAATAAGTAATTTGTGTTTTTGCCTCCCTAAACAAACCTTATGTGGGTATACTCAAAGACTAGTAGCAGAAATTTAATTAGTGTCATTTACTGTCAACTGCCAAGGACAAATTAAGTTAGAAAATAAGCCTTATTTCAGACTGATTTAAATTGGAAAATTGAAATAAGTGAATAATCATGGAGACTTAGTTATACTGGGCAGGAAACTATTCCTGGAGCATTAACTAATTTTTTACTGATGGTTCATCTCATAATAAAACTGTTTACCATTCAATGAATCCAGACCAGTCATATTTCTGTGCAAAGAATTAAATTAAAAGCTATCAAGACTGCATTGCAAAATTTCCAAAAGCCTCTTAATAATATTTAAAACAAAAAAGAGGGGATAGTGGAGAAATATCCTGTAAGTAAATTACATCAAGCCTTAATTCAATTTTTTACTTTAAAATTATTTTTCACTTGTAATGCTGATGGCAAAACACACATGGTGTCAGAATAAGCCAAAGGAAAATGGTTTGGAAAAAATGAAAAGATCCCAAGTCCAGTTTATAGAAAGATTCCTTTATTAACCTTTGGTCGAGAATATGCTTGTATATTTCCAGAAAACTCGTCCAAGCCTGTATGGATTCCTGCAACAATGGATCCGAGAGAGGAACTGACCAGACTACTCTAGCCACAGAATAGCTGTGGCCCCAAGCAACACGCTGAGGAGACAAAGGAGAAACAGTCCAGAGATGGAGGATGGTGAAGACGCCTTGCCATGCTAGCAGTCAGCAGCTGTGTGTCACTGCAGGTTGCCCTGGACAAAGCCAAAGAGGGTCGGACCTGCATTGCCACCATTTGTCCACCATCCAGAACTAGAATATCATTGCTGGCATGTCACAGGAGACAGTGATTGGGAAGAGGACTCGAGGAACTGTTGGCCCAGAAAGGAGCTTACCACAGACTGATTCCTTTGATGCCTGGCAGCAATTTATAGGATATAAACGAACTCTATCTTTTCCATTGAATTTAAAAATGCTAAAAGGACCTGAACTCTGCAAATTACATACATTCTTGTTACATTTATTAAATCAAAGAAGGGGGATATTCTGCAAGCTAATTCCAGGAGGGTCATAATAAATTCAAGAAGTCCTCAAAAGGTTGAATGGACTCTTTCAGCAGGGCTGAAAATCTGCATATAATATTGCCTAACTGCCAGACAGCTGAAGGCAGTTCCCTCAACCTGATACCAAATTACC
>NW_005878520.1:0-7636 GCF_000147115.1 Myotis lucifugus | reverse complement strand
TTTTTGTTTTGTTAATCCTTACCCAAGTGGTGAGGATATTTTTTTCATTGGTTTTTAGAGAGCGTGAAAGGGAGGGGGCAAGGGAAGAGATAGAGAGAAGAGAGATAGGTAGATAGATAGATAGATAGATAGAGAAACATCAATCTGAGAAAGACATCAATTGATTGCCTCCTATATAAGCCCTGATCGGGGCAGGGATTGAACCTGCAATCCAGGTACATGCCCTAGACCAGGAACCAAACCCTCGACCCTCCAGTGTGCAGGCCAATGCTCTAACCACTGAGTCACATCTCCAGGTGAGATTAAGTCTTTGACAGAAGTCTTATAAATTCCTGTGGACAATGAAACAAGTCAACCTAGTTCATAAAACCCATTCTACTATATCCTACATCTCTGCCTATGAACAGGGATCTACTTGATCAATAAAAATTCTGAAAGTGTGTTCTGCCATTTGCATGCAGTCAAATAATAATGTAAACTACCGTGGACGGGAGAACAAGGCCATGTTGTTGCTCATGGTGCCTCTGAGCATTGTAGTCCACTGCTTTAGGAGCTCCACCTCCCAGAGCATGCACATGACCAATCAGAGACTGTCCTGTCAGAGGAAGTCAGCTGCTGTGTATAGCCTGTGTGTGTGGTCTGCCATGAGGACCCACGTCCATCACTGTGATTTCTGAAGGGCTGTATGTGGTAAGAGGGAGCAGGGCTGTGCCAATACCTGCAAGTCAAGAGAGAGATGGAGTATGTTTGAAAGGGCGATCTCTTTCCTCACCTTGTTTCAAAAAGATTGTGGGTGCGTTGGTGAATATACGCAAGGATTTGAGAGTAAAATATTTTCTCTGTTGTGTAGTCTGTTTAATTTCTTCAAAGCACTTCCACGGTCTATAACCATCTTATGCATTTAATTGTTTACCGATTTAATGTCTCCTTGAAAAGAATGCATACTCTATGAGTACAATAATATTGTCTGGCTTTTTCTCCATAATATCAACCTAATGCATAGCTGGGGTGAAGTAATAGCCTGTGGTTTGATAGATTGTGCTGTGCAATGCACAATTCCAGGGGGTGCTAGTCACATAGAGAACAATGTACTAACTATGTAAGCCCTGCATGGCATCCCTGAGGGGCTAGAACACAGCAGATAATAAATATCTTTGAAATGAATGAATACATTTTTATGTTACTGTGGACAGATAAAATACCATATCCTTTATTGAATAAGAAATAAAATAACTATGAAGCATTGGTTCTTTAACATGCATGAGAGACATCTGCAGAAACACCAACTGAAAACACAAATTGCTGAGCCTCACCCTTAGGGTTCCTGATCTGGGGCCCAAGAATTGGCATGTTACCTTTCCCAGTGATCCTAAAGCTGCTGGGAACCATGCTATGAGGCCCCACAGATAGTGATGCTGATAGTGGTGATAGCAGTGGGGCTAGTGACAGTTCCTCTCTCTCCTTCTTCATTCTTTCTTTCGTATTGGAACTCCAGAGCTATTTTACAAAAGAACTGATCAAATCTAATCTTTAACCCTGCTACAAACTTTGGATGTTGCTTGTATCTACAGTTTGGCACACAGTCCAAATCCTTCCACACCATGCTTAAAGCTATCTGCTATCTTTGAGAGTCACCAGCCTTTCTCCTGTACCCCACTTAAACTCTGAGTGTGAGATACAGGCACAGAAGAACTATGTGTGTGAACTTGGGTGTGCATCCAAATCACCTATGGGGTTCTCCAAAAATACAGGTGCCTGAGCCCTGTTTCAGAGATTCTGAGTCAATAGGTCCTGGGTGAGCTCTGTGTCTTGTTTTGTTTTTAATTCTCACCCGAGGATATATTTTTCATTGATTTTTGGAGAGAGTGGAAGAGAGAGAGAGAGATAGAGAGAGAGAAAGATAGAGAGAGAGAGAGAAACATCGACGTGAGAGAGACACATCAATTGGTTGCCTCCAGCATGCACCCCTGACTGAGGCCTGGGATTGAACCTACAACCAAAGTATATGCCCTGAACCGCCCCCCTCTCACCCTTTGATATATGGGCTGACGCTCTAACCACTGAGCAAAGCTGGCCAGGGCTGAGATTTGTCTTTTTAAAAAGCTTCACAGATGATTCTGATATGCAGTTGCACTAAACTACCGACTTACAGAATATGGGCAAGGTTTTAATCAAAGCTGTGTTCATAATTTAATAATTTTTCATAATAAAAGAATGAATACAAATAAATAAAATAGGCAGTATACTTAAGTTATGAAAAAGCAAGAAAATTTATAGATTGATATAAAAGTCAAGACAAAAGTATTCAGTGAATTAGGAAACTAAAAAGAAATAGAAAGAAAAATGAAATCCAGACAACAGATCTTCAAGAAACTAATAAGACACAAGCTTCTGGTAAATACATGAAAGAATAGGTTCCAAGAAATATGAAAAAGTGATGAAATAAATAATATTTTGAGAGCGATTATGAACATTAACTCAAGAACTTTAAAAATATCAAATATAATCTATTTACCAAGTACTCATCCAGCACTGTCCTAGGCAGAGGGAATATAGCAGTGAACAAAACAGAAAAAATCCCAGCCTGTATGACGTTTATGAACCCTATTGTCAAACTCTGATAACACATATGTAGAGGGCAATAGACCAATGACATATATAAATAGAGATGGGAAAATGTATGTAAAAGACCAGAAAAGGACATTCAATATACATTAAAAGAATACTCACCTATACTCATTCCAGGATTATAATGATAGTTTAATACTAGGAAATGCATTCATATAATCATCAAATCACTAAATGCACTAATTTTAAGATTGCTGATGTAGTAGATGCTCAAAAGGTCTTCAATAAGATTAAATATCTATACCTGATAAATTCCTTGGAACACTAAGAATAGAAGGGTGTTTCCTTAACCTGATAAAGGGCATTTGAAACCAAGAGCCAACCTCATACTTCATGGTAAGGCAGTGGAGACATTTTCATTTAAACCTGAGACAAGAGATGAATTCTTACTGTCACCATTGTTATTTAGCATTGTCTGAAAGTTCAGGCAAATACAATAAACTATGAAAGTAAGAAGAACAACTATAGAAAGGGAAATAAAATTATGGTCATATGATGACAGTATGATTAGACACATCTAGGAAATCCAGGACAACTACTAAATAATGTTTCGAATTAATAAGCAAGTTAATCAAAAGTGAATGGCTGCAGGATAAATACACAAGCATCAGTGACACTTCTATATAATAACAATAAATATGTTAGAAGATATAATGACGACTACAACTATGAATTATCAAGAAATGTTTGACACCTCTATGAAGAAAATCACAAAATTTTATTGAGCAATATAAAAGAAAATGTGAATGATATGGGAGTGCATATTGCATTCTTGGATGGAAATCCTATAAAATAAAATTATCTTTTCACTTAATTAGCAGTTTTCATATAATTCTAATTAAAATCTGGTTGGCTTGACAAAATTTAAATATAAAAGAGTAATTTAAAAAAAAACAAGAAAAATTTAAAAAGTAAATGATGGGGAGAATGGAGTAGGACTTGTCCTACTAGATACTAAAATGCATTATAATGGTATAAACACTGTAATAGAAAGGTGCCATCCTGAGAAATAAAGGTCAGATCAAAGAACAGTAACAGACATCTCTGAAACAGATCCTCGGATATGTTAATATTCCAGGCAGAGTGAATAGAACAGCCTGTGCCAAAGTCCTGGGGTATGAAGGGATCAACATGTTGAAAAACTGAAGTGTAATGTAGCTGGGGTGTAAATAAGTTTAGTATGCTAATTGGAACAAACTTTTTAAGATAGCAATTTTCATATGCTTTTAAAACATGCAGTTTTAAACATAAGAATAAAAGTCTTGGATCCAGTGGTTCTTCCTCAAAGAATCCTAGAAATGAGTAGAGGTGAAGATCAGCTAAGACTAGAGATGTTCTTTGCAACATTGGTAATAGTAGCATTGAAGCTCAAACAGTTTAAATAATTGCAAAAAGAAATAAGTCAAATAAATTATGGCAGACGGGTTCAGGGGCTTAGTTCAGTGCTGAAATGCTGCTGATCTTGAGTCCATGCTTAGATCTGTTCTTCTCATGCTCTTTGCTACCTGAGCTATTTTGTAAGGGTGACTACTACACATTTGCTGTTTGTTTTTCTTATTTTTTTTATGCATTACTCAAAGCTACACTGCTCTTGCTTTTGGTGACATTCGCTCCTTTTTAATCCAGATTCTCTGGATGATGTTTTACTGTCATTTGCACTCAAATCCTTCTTCCCATGTGATACCTATTTCAGAAGTGAGTCTGGGAAGGGTTTCTGAGGGAGCGCTCTCTGGTGGAAACAGAAGAGGGTTTCCTTGGATCAGGAACTGCTCTTCCTTGCTTCTGAATCCAGGAAAGTGGGTAACAGGGATCGGCACGTGTTCCTGGCGTGCTCTGTGAGTGGTCACTTCTGGATTTGCAGGTTGATCCAGGCTGTCTCTTCTGGAAAGATATTTGAGGCTGGCTGTTCTGTATCTAGGTCAGCCTTGAGAACAACTAGCAGCTAGACTATTTGAACTCCGGCTGAACATTGGATGCCAAGGCTATTTTATGGGACACTGAACATTCACAACAGGTTCCGACCAGAAAAGGCATTTGAGACAGATTTGGGAGCGTGATAATGTCATTAATCAGCTCCTCTTTTTTTAGGGACACTTGTGATTGCATTTAGGGTCCACCTAGAGAATCCAGGATAGTCTCCCCATCGTGGGAGGCTTAATTCTATCACATCTACAAAGACCCTTTTGCCATTTAAGATGACATTGACAGGTCCCAAGGATTAGGAAGTGCATACCTTTTGAGAAGCCGTTATTCTGCCCACCCCAGGAAGGGAGATGGTCGGATCTTGGAAGACAGTGTAAGCCTTGCTCAAGAGTTTGAAAGTTACCTCCGTGCAGGGGGGAGTCCTTGGAAGCTTGTGCAGGTTTGCAGAGAAGGGCTGGAGGCCCAGAGCAGAGGTCGGGAGCCCAGCTGCAGCACTGCTGCAGGCCAGGTGTGCATGCTGGGCTCTGAGGGAACCTCATGTCCTGCCCCGGACTCAAGAGTGTATTTCTTTTGGCCAATCTTAAAGTCGCAAGTTATCCCGAGGGCTTCCTGTGCCGCCAGGTGCTCTGACCTAATCCACACCGAGGTCTTTGCATGTCAGGTCAGACCTTCAGGGGACTGTGTTCTTCCCTGACTGCACTTGGTCTTGTGTTGTCTGCCTCTCGCCTGGAAAAGATTGAGAGCAAACACAGGCTGCACTGACCAGTACTGAAAAGTCTCTCCTTCCTCAGGAGTATTTCTAGCCCAATGAGCAACAAGTCTTAATAAAGCAACTGGGTTGGTATTTCAGGTATTAGGAAGCAGCTGGAGGGGATTTGGGGGAAGTGGACTGTACCTCCTTCCATGGGCAAAGTTCACCCTGTTCTTAGGATTTTCCCAAATCCCAATTCACACCCAGCCATCGGGCACTTCCTTACAGATTGCACTGTGGGACAAGGAAAGGCCTTATCACATTCTTTATATGTCTTCAACATAATTCCAGAGATCTTTAGTGCTATGTAGTTCTATCCTTACGGTTTATCCCTCAGTCTCGAAAGCATATACCCTAATACTGCAAGTAAAAATGAAATACTGTGGTCTTAAATTCCATCTCAGTCCCACAATACATTATCAATAATAATTACAATGAATATTTGTGTTGTTGGAAAAATATGTTTACAGATGGAACTTTGGGAATGTCATGAAAGAAGACTGAAAAAAGTATTAAACATGTTTTCTCACCAAACCAAACCTCACTGTCTCAATAAAATACCACAGTGTATTTTAATGTATGGCTCAGCTCTCCTCTTTTATGAAAGTCAGTGGCATGAGCTGAAGCCTTGAGGCGCACCTCTGTGGCCAGGAGCATTAACTCTGCCTTTGCAGAGAGCTAGTATTCTGTTCATGCTTCCCAGAACATTCTGTGGGAGCCAGCAGAAGAGACTGTTCAGGTCTCTTTTGTTTGCCATACTGTGTGCCGGGCAAGGAAAATGGATAATGAACTGGTGAAAATTGTATACAGGCTTGGAGATTTCCCTTTGCATTTAGCTACTGTTTTAAAGGAAGAGAAAAATTCACTCTGGTAACTAATGAAAAAAAAGATAAGGAATGCTTTTTAGAAATAAATTAAATTATTGCTAAATAAAGTTTATACAATGAAATTAGATTTGCCATGAAACTTTATATGCCCTTGATTTTTTTTCCTTTTTGATGATTTTTAAAACTCTTGGCTATCGGAAATACATTGAGTCATCTTCTCCTGGCCCAGGAAGAATTTTGCATTTTTTTGTTAAAGTACTTGATCACCTTTTTCTCCTTCTATAGAAGAAAAACTTATGTAGCCACCCCCGCTCCTTTCCACTATTTCACACCCTGAGCTAATGAATGTTAGCAGTTGTGCATGTAATTTTCCATGTGTCCTGTGCTTTTGTACACATTTAAAAATATATGCAAACATATTTAGATTTTTAAAAGCATATACATTTATTTATGTAATATAGATTTAGTCAAAATAATAATTTATTAATTTAACAGATTTTTAGTGATTTGTTATGCGTATCTAGCATGGTTCTAGTTGCTGGGTATACAGCATTAAACAAAACAAATAAAAACCCCTGTCCTCACACACATTCTAGTATATTTTCTTTTCTGAAGAAAGTCTCAAAATATGAAATAGCTTTGGTTTCTAGGACTCCATGAGATGAAGGTGTGATGCATCCAGACCTCAGTGGTCTCCAAGTTTGTCCTCCGTATGATGTTTAGGATCAGAAGGCAGCTGCCAACAGGTACCTGGGGACTAGTGAAAAAGTCCTTCTCTCCTGTTTCCCTTCCTCCCTCTCTTCTTCGATTATTTATTTAGTAGCTTCTAGGTGCCAGGCACTGAGAATGTGAAATTGAAAACACATTGGCCCCTGCGTTTGAATAATTGCCTTCTTAAATGGTGATGGAAGGGGACTTGACTTTGGGTGGTGAACACACAATACAATATACAGATGATGTGTTATAGAATTCTACACCTGAAACCTAGATAATTCTATAAACCAATGTCACCCCCATAAATTCAATTAAAAATTAAAGTAAATCAAAAGAAAGCTACTATGTTCTCAATGCTTTTAAATGAAGCCATAGGATAAATAAATGAAAAAGCTCATTTTAATAGGGAGCCGCTACATCTTACCATCACATATCAGAAATAAAAGTATTGGTCTGGAATAAAAAGTTTTTTTCTATTGAATAATTATTTCTGAAAAACTGTGGGTAAATCTAATAATTTCAAAATAAAATCTATTTTCTTTGATATGTATTATAATTTCTTCAGAGCTCTATCTTGATTGTCGTAGCCTTTGAGTCAGCTATGCCTTCTTTCAGTTTCTCTGTGGTTTATTCTACCACCATTTTATCCTCTATCTATCCCCTCATTGTCACTATAAGTAAATAACTAGATTATTTGGGAAGTTGCTGTTTAAAGAAAGATATGTAAGGTTAAGCGATCTTTGGAGTATGGATAATTACCTCAGAATTTATCTGTGGTCAGGCAGCACCGTTG
>NW_005878519.1:0-7636 GCF_000147115.1 Myotis lucifugus | reverse complement strand
ACTGTTCCAAGATTCTGTGATTCTTTGAAACATGCCTGGTCAGGGACAGGCTTCTGACCTGGAGGAGGGTGGTACTCCAGGGTTTGTGTCTACCCGGTGGTGACTATTGCTCTTTGAGTGGGGTTTTCAGCGTCGGCACTGTTTTCATTTGGGACTGGGTGATTCTTTGTGGTGGGGGCATCCTGTGCACAGTAGGATGTTTAGCAGCATCGCTGGCCTTCACCCACTGGATGCCTGTAGCACCTCCCGACCCTGCCCAGCGGTGAGAAGCAAAGATGCTTCCGTCATTGCCCAGTGTCCCCTGGGGAGCCCCTGCCTGAGTGCACACTATATGGAAAAGCCCAGGATGCAAAGCAGTTTCTGCTGGAATAGGTCAGACAGCACGCAGGGTTTGTGGCTTTATCGTCCCAGAACATTTTATGTTGCACAGATGAAGAGTGCTCCTAGTGCTCACTGACTGGGTGTGGGGAGCCCCCACCCCAGCACAGTGCAGCTCTGTGGGTGGATAACTGAACGGGCAGCATCTGCGCACCGCCTGGCCCTTCTGTCCACACGGCCCTCCTCCACTCCTTGTGCGGGGCAGTGGTTCTCAATCCTGAAGGTGCACTGTGCTCACCTGGGGGCTTTTACAAAAACAGCATGCTTGCTGCACTGCCAGAGTTCTGATCTAATTGGTGAAGATTGGGGCATCCGTATCAGGTGGTTTAACGATCTAGCCAGGGCAGGAAGCCCGAGGCGTGGTAAAGAGCGCGGGCTTTGCCGTGGACAACCTAGCTTTAGACTCAGCCGGCCAAACTTCCGGAGTTTATTGTTGACGAAATGGAGAATAATAACATCTCCCTCCCTGATGACAAAAAAAAGGAGGTAGCATTTGAAGGAAGTGTGAGGTGCATAATAAATGCTCATGTGAGGTGTAGAGTAAGTGCTCAATAAATGCCCTCTCCTTTTGGGCCCGCCTTCCCTGACCGACTTCCTGTCTTCCTTTCCCACCCGCTTTTCCCTCTGGGTTCCAGCTGGACCTCAGGCCACGCTTTGGTGTCTCCGTGTGGCTGATGGAGGGTTGCCTGTCTCGACTCCCTGTGGAGCCACTTTAGTTCCCTGCACGTAGGAAGAACCAGTTTCTGCGCATTTTCAAGGTACGAGGCTCTGGCGGCTCAGAGGGCTGTCCCCTTGTGTTTCTGGAGAAGGCGATCTGAGGGGCAGCAGTGAGCCGCTGGGTGGGTGGGTGGAGGGCGGACCAAGAAACACATCCTTGGCCTGGTATGTCTCCATCGCAGCTCATTATTTTTGTTTATTTATTTGTTTGTTTGTTTGAATGGGGAGGTGGGTGGCTGCTGCAGAGCTTATACACAGTAAGTCTGAACCACTGGGGTCAGCAAAAGGTGATGCGAAATGGAGAGGTTCCATTCATTCTTTCACTCATTCATCCTTTTAAGTTATTTGCCTTTTAAAGGGCCCCCTGCCGAGGAGGCCCCGGAATTGGAACAATGCCTTGAACTAGACTAGAGGGTGATAAATGGGCTCAGAAAGAATGCTCTGTGGAGGTCTGTTGTGGAGGCTACTGGCCGGTCACAATGTTTAACCCGGGACAAGGGGCTCCTGTGAGCGTAGCATCTGTGTCTGAGGTTTAGAAAATCCCCACATTTTATCCGGCAGAAATTCAGTCACAGCTGCAAGTTGAAACAGCCTTGTAAATAAGCACCAATGTTGCACGCTCACCAAAGTATTTCCCAGTTTATTCTCCTCCTTTGGAACGCATGCCTGTAAAATACGTGAGATGAATGTCCTTCAGAGGTTTACTAGGAAAGGTAGCCCTGGGAGGAGGTTTGGAGCCAGAACCTCCGTAGGTTCTCTCCCCCCCCCCCCCCCCCCCACTCAGAAACCCACTGTAGACATTTCACTCCAGTGGCTCTCAGCCAGGGATGATGTTGGCCCTCAGGGGACGTTTGTTGTCGCAAATAGGGGAGGTGCTACTGGCAACTCGTGAGTAGAGGACAGGGATGCTGCCAAACATTCGAAAAAGCACAGAACAGGTCTCCCCAATGAAGACGTAGCCAGTCCTCAATGCCAACAGAGCCGAGATTGAGAAAGCCTGCACTAGACAAACCGGTGTCCGGGGCTGGCTCTGTGCGGGCACGGGGATGCGAGGGCCGCCCTCACCCGGGAAACATGACCTGCTTAGCCTGGTGATGCTCAGGGTTAGATCTGAGCTCATGGTGACCGGACGATGACGGTGACAACTATACTAAGGGCTATTTCATTAGTACCTGCTCTGTGCCTGTCCAGAGCTGGGCCCCTTACGGACATTATCTGACTCAGTTCTCACCACAGTCTGGGATGAAGCAGATGAAAGAACAGCCTCAGATTAGGGAATTGCCCGGCCACGTCCACACGACTAGTAAGCAAAGGAATCAGGGTTTGTATCCAGGTCTCGTCCCTCCGGAGTGGGGGTTGCCTGTTCCCGAGATAACCTAGGGGCAGGGCAGTGGCTAAGCGTCTGCCCAGTGTAAATGAGACCTCCAGTCTCATATAAAAACTTTTTATTTTTTTATATTTCTTTCATGCAGCTTTGGGACAGATTTTGTCCAAGAGTTGGTCCTTCCCCCCCACCCACCCCCTTTAAGGTGACTTGCAGTGGATTAAGTCCTCACCTTTGAAACTTTGAACCTTACCTTGATTCATTTTTCATGTGCGATGATTTTAGCCGGTACCCTTCCGTAAGTAACAGTGATGTCATATCACTCAGTGGGCAGAGTAACTCGCGGGAGCCCTCAATTTGCAGGCTGGCCCAGGAAAGTGGCTGCAGGGCTCCTCGGCTCTCTCTGGATGCTCAGCTGGTCCTCATTCAGCCGGGATGACAGGGCTCCTTCTATACCTTCTCTACCAGCTGTGAGGACAGGGGAGCTGTGAGGACAGGGGAGCTTGGGACCTCCAGGCAGCTCGTGGCCGGTGTCTGGGAAGACCCTTGTCATCCACGTGGTTGGTGTGACCCTGAGACCCCTCTGGGCAGCCATGGAGAGGTCCCGGGGGTACTAGGGTACATGGGAAATTGAAAGATGGAATATGCTCATTGAGGGTTAAGGTTTAGATTCATGACAGAACCCGGGGAAGTCTGGGTGGCCGTTTCCTGCCCTGATCAGGGGCTGTGCTGGCTTCCTCAGGGCAGACAGAGTGAGCCAGGCCCCGGCCTGGCAAGGTGCGCGGAGACGCCGCTATTGGAAGAGGCTCCAGTCGGATTTGCTTTCTGACTTGCTCTTTGTTTGAAAGCCGCTGTACACGTGGGAATTTGGGTTTCACGAGGAACAGCACACGTGTAAATCCATTCTTCAAAGCTCTGCTCGAAGCAGGCCCTCGGCAGAACTGTGATGCCTGTGAAGTCTGCTTTCTGGTTTCACAAGGCCCTCCCTTCTCTGTGGGCCCGGCTGGGCCCGGCGATGCCCCAGCTCACAGGCTCCTTCCCCTTTGGGAAACTTCCCTGGATTGTAAAGAGTGACGGTTAACATGTTACACTGAAAAGGCTTCCGACGGTACGATCTGACTATGTGACATTCTGGAAAAGGCAAAGCTATAGAAACAGGAAAGATCAGTGGTTGCCAAGGGCTGGGGCTGGAGGGAAGGGATGAGCAGGTGGAGCACAGAGGATTTCCAGGGCAATGAAAATACAATGTAGGACACCATAATAATGGATACATGCCATACGTTTGTCCAAACTCATAGCATGTACAACAGCAAGAGCGAACTTTCAGGTAAACTAAGGACTTTGGTGATATTATGTCAGTGTAGGTTCATTAGTTGGGACAAGTGTACCCACTCTGATAGGGGGGTATTGATAATGGGGAAGCTATATTTGTAGGAGCATAAGCTTATGTATTTATTTATTTTTAATGTTTTAATTACAGTTTACTTTCAATTTTATTTTGTATTGGTTTCAGGTGTACAGATTAGTGGTTTAACAATCTTATACTTTACAAAATGTTCCCCTCCCCCTCATATTTCTAGTACCCACCTGGCCCATACATAGTTATTGCAATATTATTAAGTACATTCCCTAGGCTGTACTTTACACCCCTGTGACTATTTTGTAACTACCAATTAGTACTTAATCCCTTCATCTCTTTCACCCAGTCCTCCAACCACCCTCCCCTCTGGCAATAACCAGTCTGCTCTCTGTGTCTATGAGTCTGTTTCAATTTTGTTTGTTCATTTATTTTGTTCTTTAGATTCCACGCATAAGTGAGATCATATGGCATTTGTCTTTCTCTGTACTGACTTATTTAACGTAGCAGAATGCCCTCTAAGTCCATCCATGCTGTTGCAAATGGTATGAGTTCATCTTTTTTATTAATGGCCAAGTAATATTTCATTGTGTAAATGTACCACCACTTTTTTTAACCACTCATCTACTGATGGTCACTTAGACTGTTTCCAAATCTTGGCTTTTGTAAATAATGCTACAACTTAGTGTTTTGGGTTTCTTTGGATAAATCCCCAGTAGTAGAATCATTAATTGGGTCATAAGGGAGTTCCCTTTTTAATTTTTTGAGGCACCTCCACAGTGTTTTCCATAGTGCCTGCACCAATCTGCATCCCCACCAACAGTGCACCAGGGTTTCCTTTTATCCACATTCTCGCCAACATTTATTGTTTGTGGATTGATTATAGCTGAAAGCTGTCAATCTGTTCTCTGTATTTATGAGTCTGTGGAAAACTTTTTAGTTTGATGTAGTCTCATTTGTTTATTTTTGTTTGTTTCCCTTACCCAAGAAGATATATCAGAAAAGATACTGCTAAGAGAAAGGTCAGAGATTTTACTGCCTATGTTTTCTTCTAGGAGTTTTATGGTTCTGAGTCTTACATTTAAGTCTTTAATCCATTTTGAATTTATTCTTTTTTATTTTTTATTGTTATTGTTGAGAGTTTTACAGATGTCCCCCATTTTCACTGTTCCCCCCTCCCCCAACCCAGCTCCTGCCCCACCACAGGCCTTCACCGTATTATTGTCTGTGTCCATGGCCTATGCATATATTTACATAAGTTCTTTGGTATATGGTGTAAGAAGGTGGTCTAGTTTCATTTTTTGGGGGGTATGTATCTGTCCAGTTTTCTCAACACAATTTATTGAGTAGACTATCTTTACCCATTTGTATGTTCTTACCTCCTTTGTTAAATATTAATTGACTATATAGGCATGGGTTTATTTCTGGGCTCTCTATTCTGTTCCATTGATCTATATGTCTGTTTTTATGCCAGTGCCATGCTCTTTTGATTATTATAGCCTTGTAGTATAGATTGATATCAGGTAGCATGATACCTCCAACTTTGTTCTTCTTTGCTGAGTCTATTTGGGGTCTTTTGTGGTTCCAAATAAATTTTTGGATTATTTATTCTAGTTCTGTAAAATATGCCATTGGTATTTCAATAGGAATTACATTGAATCTATAGATTGCTTTGGGTAGTATGGACATTTTAATGATGTTAATTTTTCCTATTCATGAGCACGTATATGCTTCCATTTATTTGTATCTTCATTATCTTTTCCTTCAGTATCTTATAATTTTCTGAGTACAGATCTTTTATCCCTTGGTTGAATTCATTCCTACATATTTATTTTTTTGATGTAATTGTAAGTAGGATTTTTTAAGTTTCCTTTTCTGATAGTTCATTATTGATGTATAAAAATGCAACTGATTTCTGAATATTTATTTTGTATCCTGCTACTTTAGTGAATTCATTTATCAGTTCTAATTTTTTTTGGGGTGGAATCTTTAGGGTTTTCTATATACAGTATCATGTCATCTGCAAATAATGAGAGTTTTACTTCTTTTCCAATTTGAATGTCTTTTATTTCTTCTTCTTGTCTGATTGCTGTGGGTAGGACTTCTAGTCCCATGTTAAAAAGAGTGGTGAAAGTGGACAACCCTGTCTAGTTTCTGATCCTTTTTTTCTGTTAATCCTCACTGGAAGTTATTTTTTTTCCACTGATTTTAGAGAGAGTGAAAGGGAGGGGGAGGAGGGAGAGAGAGGAGAGAGAGAAACACCGATGTGAGAGAGCTACACCAATTGATTGCCAACTGTGGTGGGGAACCTGCAACTCAGGTACATGCCCTTGGCCAGAATAGAACCCGAGACTCTTCAGTTTGTGGGCTAATGCTCTAACTACTGAGCAACACTAGCCAGAGCATGTTTCTAATCTTAAGGGAAACACTGGGACCATAAGCTTTTGAGGGCAGATACCATCTTTGACATTTTTTACTTCCCTATCTCTTACCAACTGCATTCTTGACAATGCAAGGCACATAACAGTTACTAAAATAGAATTCAATGTTTTTATAAATACTACTAGAGGCCCGGTGCACAAAATTTGGGCACTGTGGCGGGAGTCCCTCAGCTTGGCTTGCGCCCTCTCATAGTCTGGGAGCCTTTGGGGGATGTCCATGGGGAGCGGGCCTAAGCCAGCAGTCGGAGGCCGCTGTGTTTGCCATCCGTGAGCCTATGGGAGCACAATGACCACCAGGGGCAGCTCCTGCATTGAGTGTCTGCCCCCTCGTGGTCAATGTGTGTCATAGTGACTGGTTGTTCCACTGTTCGGTTGATTTGCATATTAGCTTTTTATTATATAGGATTATTAGCAGTCTATGCAGGCTGATGAAAAACTCTAATCATAACTATTTGGAAGGACCCTCTAAGTCACATAGAATACCCCTTTTCTACATCAAAACACCATTTACAGTGTCCCTGTCATGACTGGCTGTCACAGCTATTGTCCAATGACTTTCAGGGGATTAGTGTAGTTGCATGGTGAGGAGTAGCTACAATCACCCTCACTGCCCTTGAATCCTGGCTGAACCTTTTGCTCTATAAGTGCCTTTGAGGAAGTTATGTAGTGTTCTGGAGCCTTAGTTTTCTTTGCTACAAAATGGGGATAGTGGTGGTGTCTCCTTATATAGGGTTGTAAAGATTAAATAGAAAAAAATGGGTATACACATAAATTCATGCACACATAACATATACACATAACATATATACATATGTATTTTATATAGCTCTTCTGTATGTATATAGATAATGACGTTTAGCACAGAGTCAGCATGGGCAGACACTCCATCGGGGTGGCTATTATTATTCCAGAGACAGGTTATCCACTCTCCCTAAAGATGGACTCTTCACTTGGGAACAGCTGTTATGGTTAGCAAGTGCTTCAAAATCTGAAGGCTGGATCTTTTGTCCTCTGACTTCAACATAAAGGTTCAATATTGAAACTAGATTACAAATTTTATTCTCCTAAAGGAGTAATTTTTAAACATGTGCTGATTTTGTTTGGCCTTCTGAAACTAGAGAGGATAATTCTTTTCCTTCCCGTGATTTGTCTTCAAATAAGAGAAGTGAGTTGTTGCTCCTCAGCCAGTGTTTCCCAAATTGAGGAAAGAGTCTCTTTTTCAAGTCACAGTGCTCATTTGGACATGAAAGGCACAGGAGAAATCTTGCAATAAATCATGAAGCAGGACTATAGTGTCTCCGCCCCACACCCTCTTCTCTCTGCTTCATTGTTCATCTAATTTCCTTCCACATTTTTAAAGCTAGTCCTGAGGGGCTTCAATTTCTGGGTGTTGACTACAGAAACAACCAATCTTACAAA
>NW_005878518.1:0-7636 GCF_000147115.1 Myotis lucifugus | reverse complement strand
GACAGAGAACATTGATGTGAAAGAGACACATCAGTTGGTTCCCTCCCGCACACATCCAAGATATGTGCCCTTGACCAGAATCGAACCCAGGACTCTTCGGTCTGTGGGCTGATGCTCTATTCCACTGAGCCAAACCAGCTTGGGCATTACCTGCTACTCTGTGATTGCCACAGGTTCACTTTCATTGGTGAGCAAGCAGTGCAATAATGTTTTCCTATTGTTGCATTTCAGTTATATTTTAAGTCAGGTTTCTTATGTAGTACTGGAAATGGCCAAATCTGTATTTTCCCCTATACAGGTAATATAAAGTTATAATAGGCTTAGCATTTATAATGAAAATGTCAAATACATGCCTTACTAGCTTTTAAAGTAAGTGTATATATATGTGTGTGTTGGTGGTGAAGTGGCACCAGGTGTTAGAACAGTAGTCAGACTGGACCTTGCTTCAGCAACCTCGGTACTTGAGTTCTGGCTAAGAAAGAATTCAGAGTCAAGACTACAAGAGAAAGTTAGTTTAGAAAGTAACAGAGGTAGAAGAAGTGAGCAGGAGAAGAAATGCACTCAGGAAACAAGCTACAGAGGAAACGAAGGGCCCTTAGAGCTTAGGAGAAAGAGGGAGGCAAGGAAAACGTGCCTGGGGGTTGGGGGTGAAAAAAGGGAAAGGTGAGGGCGTGCTCCAGAGAGAGAGAGAGAGAGAGAGAGAGAGAGAGAGAGAGAGAGAGCCATGCTGGGTCCATGCCCAGAGGTTGCTTTTCTGGAGGTCTCAGGGAAGGGTCTCAATAGAATATTCATCAGCTTTCCAGGCCTGTCCTTTCAGGGTCGTGGTCTCTACCGATTGGTCAGCACCAGGGCAGAGGGTCTTAGAGTATGCAGCTGTTCCTGAGGTCAGCCAAGGTGTTGCTTGTCTGGTTTTGCTGCTTTTCTGGGCCTGGAGCTGAAACACAACTGATTGGATGGGTCAGAATCTCATTGTCCTGGGGGCTTAATGCTTAAGGGCTGTTCCTCACCCCCCTGTTTGTCCTCCCGCTAAGAGAGTCTGGGGAGGGTCTGAACCCCATGACTCCCGACAAACAAGGGGAGGGAGGGTTACCCTGAGGGCGAGGTCCTTGTATTCCTAGTTTTGCCCATTGCTAGGCACCCAGGGTGTTCTGTCCTGGTGACCTTCTGTACCTGGACGATCATCCTGGCTCTGCTCATGCCTGTCTGACTGTCTACCACATTTGTATTTCGCATTTACCATTGGGTTTACCAACAAATTTGAGACCATTTCATTTATATATACCTTTTGATTTAGCTTTTCTTGTTGGCCTTTTTTTCCAGTAAGTTTTTAAATTATTGCCGTAAGTACAGAGGTTTTATTTTCTCCCACGCATCTTGCACATAATAGGCACTCCACAAATATTTGTCGAGTTGAATTTAATCTTCCTCCATGGTAATGAAAAAGTGAGTTTGTGAGCACACATTTCAGCTGCTCTTAATAAAGGTGGCTGAGCAAGCGTACTAACCTTCCTGTGGAAGAATTCCCAGGTCAGAGAGCCTGCATTTGACATTGTTAAGAATATACGGTGATTTGAATGAGTTAGTTTGCTCTAGACATGTAGACATGTATATCTGATGATTAAGCCAGTGGTCCCTTGGAGTTTGATAAATGTTTTTATTCATTTTTCCTTTAGTTAATCTTAGTGTGACATATAAGAATATCAAACATGTTGGTGATTAATTCTGCCATCTCCATGCATTTAGCTGAAATCTTACCCTCTCAACTTTGCTGGTTATCTGTGTTTTGTTGTAATAAGACTCTATCTGTTAAGTCTATGAAATCCATTGTCAGGCATTACAAGTTATATGCAAGACTTGGTGATATCAGCAATTAGAGTTCATCTACAGGACTTGGGGATGAGTCATTTGCTCTCCTTTCCTGCAGTCTCCCTCCATTCTCTTCTCATTTGCTTTTATTGCTTTGTTTTTTCCTTTTGTTACCCTCTTTTTCTGACTGGATTGCTATTAGTGTAGTCTTTGCATTGGTGACACAATCAGTAGCAGGGTATGAGCGGTCATGATAAGAGGAGTCACACACAATCACATCCAGATATCATGGTACTAGACAGGAGATAACCTTTCTGTGTCCAAGCACATGAGCAATCTGTTGGCACACCTTCCAACAGAGACAGAAATCTGGGCAGATCTGAGGGTGCTGAAAGGGGCACATATGTGGCTGACATCAGAAGAGAGAGCTTGAAAGTAGACCTTGTGTCCTCACGCTTGCCTTCTTTTTTCTTCAAGCCACTCTTGCTGCTTCAGTCATTTATTTACCAAACGTGTTTGATTTTATGTTCTTTGGTGGAAATGGCCTCTCTTTCTCTTAAGAAAACTTTGTAGATCTTTACTGGAAAGACAATAACTGCTAAAGTACTCACGGCTCTATTTTTTATCTAATATTGCTATTACCTATTCCCTCATACCTAGTGTCACATCTGTCTACCTAATATTGATATTAGATGATATTTTACCTTTTGCTGTGACACAACCAACCCTGATGCCTAGTTTAATGCCTGCACCATAGCAGCAGCTTAGTATGTGGTGGCTATCATTATTAATAACACTTTTTACATCAATAATGTTATATTAGTTATAATATAATTATTATTAATATATAATTTTATGTATCATTCAGTAAAATTAGTGTCAGTAGGTACAAAGCATTAAGTATAATTGTGACATTACATATTCAGTGTTTGAAAAAGCAATTATAAAGCACAATGCTGTGAGAAATAAAAGGATATTGTATAGAAATAAAAGGGTGATATGCAGAAATAAAAGGGTGATGTACAGAAATAAAAGGATGATGTACAGAAATAAAGGGTAATGTACATATTCTTCATTCTATCCCATCTTCTACATTTTCAGGACTATTGCATACTTTTATCTTCCCCACCTGGATGGCTTCTGTTTCTTCCCAATTTATATTCATGACTCTGATATAATTTCTTTTCAGCCAACATTGTTGGTGGATAAAGATTTATAAAATTAAATTTGATCATGTCAGTCACCTCATTCAAGTCTTTAGACAGAAGGTCTCAAACTTTACAGCATAAAGTTATCTGGGGTAAGCATTAGACAGATTTTGACCCATTCCCAGGGACAGATTCAGGCCAGCTGTCAGGCCCGGGAATTGGTGTTTAAGAAGCACCTCTGGTCCTAGCTGGTTTGGCTCAATGGATAGAGCGTCGGCCTGTGAACCAAAGGGTCCTGGGTTAGATTCCGGTCTAGGGTGTGAACCTTGTTTGCCGGCTCCTCCCTGGCCTTGGCCCTGTTTGGGGCTCATGCAGGAGGCAGCCAATCAATGTGTTTCTCTCACATTGATGTTTCTCTCTGTCTTTCCTCTCTTCCACTCTCCCTAAAAATCAGTGGAAAAATATCCTCAAGTGAGGATTAAAAAAAGAAAAGAAAAAAAAAGAAGCACCTCTGATGATTCTGAGAAGCACTGTGTTAGTGGCCCGAGCCCGCAGGACACAGTCCTGACTCCGTGTGGACGGACCTTCATGCTCTCTAGGAGCACCCAAGCATCCGTTGCATTCTTCATCACGGCTGTGGTTTCATTACCATCCATACTGTGATGCTTCCTGCCTTTATCTTTTTTCACGTCTTGCTAACTTTCTGCCAGGAGTGCCTTTTCATTGCTCAAGTTCCCCTTGTGTGAGGGTCTCCCTGGTCACCCAAGGTGGAGTTGGCACTTTCCGGTTGTGTCCTCAGCTTGCAGTCCCATTTATTTATACCACTATTCACACCACATTGTAATAACATCTTCGCGTGTCACTATGTAACTGTCACTTCTGAGTTCCGTGACTAGAAAAACCTTCTTATTTATCTTTGTATCTCCAGTGTCTTGCAGAAACATAAGTGAATGCGTTATGAGTGAATTCAGTACAGGAATGAATTTCAAAGTCTTGACTTTTTTTTACTTCGTGTTTTATGTAGTGTAAATTTATCTATTACTTATGTACCTAAGGTTCTTTAGCTGTTGAATGGAAATAGTATTTATTTTCTACCTTCCTTTAAACATCATTCATTGATTTATACAAAGGAAGCAGAATTAGTGGCAATTCTGGAAATAATTTTTGGAAGAGCAGCCACTTGAGATCCTTCTTGAAGGATGGGTAGAAGCATGACTTGAGTGGCAGTAGGGAGATTGAGAAGGGAGCTTCATGCTGGCATAAATGCTGCAAAGGTACAAATGTCTGGCTCTTGTAAACTGGAATTTGGTTGCAGTAGAAGATGTAAGGGTTGTGGTTAGAGATGAATTTGGAGGAGTAGGCAGCAGTCTATTTTGGAGGATGTCTTGTGCTTTGCAAAGATTTTTTCCTTGGTTTATAAAATGTAATTGAAATCTCTTAAACTAGAAAGAAACACTTCTAGATGGGAGGAGAATTTGAGAAAGAAAAGACAAGTTAAGGGGATTTTGTAATTTTATGATAGAAGAATTGATTAGCAATTAAAAATAATTTCATAAAGATTTTTATAATGTTCCTTGTTCATTCTGCCAAGTACTCTGATAGGTTTAGAATTATATAAGATGAGTAAGGCATAGTACCCATACAGTACACAAAAATATAAATAACATAAATTAATCGTGTAAATATAGCTAAGACATACAAATCCTTGTTGTATAGTAGATATAAAATGTTATGGAGGCTGGATTCATTGTGGACTAACTTTCCTGGGAGGACTAGGGTCTTGATGGAAGAGAAGGGACTGGAGTAGAGCAAAGAAAAATATTTTTGGCAAAAGGAATAAATAAAAGAGTTACTGGGCCCTGCTGGTGTGGTTCAATTGGTTGAGCATGGTTCCATGCACCAGGAGGTTGCCAGTATGATTCCTCGTCAGGGCACATTCCTAGGTTGCAGGCCTGATCCCCAGTACGAGGCGTGCAGGAGGCAGCCGATCTACGCTTCTCTCTCATTGATGTTTCTTTCTCTGTCCCTCTCCCTTTCTCACTCTCAAATCAATAAAAACTTATTTTTAAAAAAGAGTTCATGGGAGAGGAACCATGGTTTGGTGCTAGAACCTGTTTGTTAAAACTGGAAAGTATCTGGGCCTTGAATGTTGTGCTGAAGGATTTTGCATTTTATCTTAGAGCTTTCCTTTCTAACTATGAAAATAGTATGTATTGATTATGTGTAATAAATATGAAGAAAATGAAAATCTTTTATAATTTCAATACAAAATGTAATTAATATTAACATTTTCATCTATTTTCAGTGTTTTTCACCATGTTCATATATATATATACTTACGTATGAAATAAATGAAGTCAGAACCACTGTGTGTGTGTGTATGCACACATATCTGTAATTTTTATCTCACTTAAAATTAAAATGTTGCCATTTTGCCGTGTAGTTAAATGTGCCCAGAAAGCATGATTTGTAGTGATTGCAATATTTACTCTATTATATGGCTATTCTTAAATTCTTAAATTATTTACCTGTTTTCTTATTGTTAGATTATATAAGTTATTTTCAGTTTTAAAGTAATGAATACTGTTTCACTGAACATCTTTGTACATAAATCTGCATTTCTGATTACTTAGGATGGGGTTCTAGAAATAAATATTCTGGATCAAACAATCTCAGGGGTTCAGAATGTATTTTGTCAAATTACTCTGCCAAAAGCTGCAATTTAAAGTCATACCTACTGGCTTTGACTTTCATTGTACTCCTGGCTCAGTATTTTTTAGTGTATACTGTTTGCTAATTTTGTAAATGATATCTTGTGGTTATATTTTAATCGTTATTCCTTGACCACTACATTGAGCAGGTTTTTCCTTACATTTATAGACTATCTATGTTTCTTTTATTGTGAATTGTCCTTGATTTTTATAGTATTTTTTTCCCTTTTATTTTTTCTTTTGATTTTAATTGTTATATAGATTATAATTTTATCAGTCCTATTTCTGTCACATTTTATTCCAATTTCTTACTTGCCTTTCAGTGCTTTTATAGTGGTGAATTTTAAATTTAACTACGTTTGAAAGTTTGTTCTCACAGATATAGCCACCTATATTTTGATTTAGTTTTTAATACGTTTGTACTTTCTTTTTCTTTCAATAACCCATGATAAAGGCAGTTCTTTGCAGAAGACTGACTTAAGTAGATTTGTGCTTCAGAAAGAAGTCTGTGGCTCTGTGGACAGCGGGTTGGAGTAGGGAGAGACTAGGGTAGGGGTAGTGGAACCTTTTTAGGGGAAAGATGAGGGTCTGAATGTGGTGATAGTGACAGAGGGGATAAAATGGAATATGGGCAGGTTTTGTGGGAGTGGAGATCAGGACATATGGAACATGAGGTACTCTGGGACATCTAAGTCCAAGTGGAAATATAGAATTGAACCTTCTTCAGGAGGCTGGTCTGGCTGCTGATGGATTTAGGGAGCTGCCTACTCGTAGGTGGTGGTTCTAATGTGGGAAGATTCAGTTTCAGGGCAGCTGACTGAGAAGGGTGGTCAGAATTAGAAGGCTCACCAGGAAGGTGTTCTTTGGGAAGCTGGTCTTACCAAAACCAATGTCAGACACTGCAAAGAGCCATGTAGAAGAAGGGGCATGGTCAGAGGATAACACTGCTTTACAGAATCTAAGTAGACTTGAACATGTTCTCTGTTGAGGGAAAGGAATCTGTGAACAGGGAGAGATGGACGGTGAAGTAGAAAAAGAGGGATTTGATGGTGCAGCAACTTAAAAGCATGAGAAGCCTGATAAATGCGTTATTCTCTCGGCTGGAACCATAGTTCATTCTCAGCGATAGAATTTACATAGGAGTTATTGCAACAAATTTTAATTTGTTCTATGAGTAAAAAGACTCCTGTCTTCAATAATAAGCTTTTATTTCCTTCTTAAAAATGAATGGACAATTTTATAATTATTTCAGCATAAAGTTCTGATCGTATAAGTTCATATTCTGTACATGCTGCTGATTGGCAAAGTTAGTGAGTTACTCTTAATGGTACAGATACTTAAAAAGACAGCTTAACAAGTGTTTAAATGCCTTTGACTATTTAGTGTTTCATTAATGAATATATGAAATTAAACTCTTTTAATCATAACCATCTTTTAAAAATATTCATTGCAGGGAAATTTGCCTAAATATTCTCATAACTCCCTGATGGTTCAAGCAATAAAGACAAACCTAACAGACCCGGACATACATGTGCTTTTCTTTGATGTGGAAGCGCTGATTATTCAACTCCTGACTGAAGAAGCCTCTAGGCCGAACACGGCGCTTATTTCCCCTGAGAATCTGCAGAAAGCATCTGGCAGGGCAGACAAAGGGGGCTCTTTTCTAACTGGAAAACGAGCAGCGGTTCTCTTCCAACAAGTGAAAGAAACCATCAAAGAGAACATAAAGGAGCACCTCCTTGACGAGGAAGAGGAGGACGAGGAGACCATGAGGCAGAGAAGGGAGGAGAGTGATCCTGAATATCGGGCCAGCAAATCGAAGCCACTGACCCTGTTAGAATATAATTTGACTATGGACACTGCCAAGTTGTTCATGTCCTGCCTTCATGCCTGGGGCTTGAACGAAGTTCTGGATGAAGTTTGTCTCGATCGCCTTGGAATGCTGAAGCCCCACTGCCCAGTGTCGTTCGG
>NW_005878517.1:0-7636 GCF_000147115.1 Myotis lucifugus | reverse complement strand
TGGGGCTCTACTAAGGAAACTCTAATATGGGTGTGGAAGAAGACAAAGGGGACCTAGTTTCCTGCAGGGTATCTGTAAGTGAGTAACTCTGTGTCACATGTGTCACTTCTCCAGGCCAATCTCTATTGAGTTCAGATTTGGAGAAGACAGAAAACAGACTCTCCACCAGGAGCTGAAATGAGATCAGGACTTACATTTCTGCATCTTTAGAGTTGAAAAGTAGGATGCATGTCAGAGCTGCACCCAAAGGGATACTGAGTTCAGAAGAGGTAGAGTGACTTGCATTAGCCTCATCGTCCTCAGTCTGAGGCTGAATATCCACAAATGAGGGTGACCTGTTTTATTTATACCCTGTCTCCTAGATATGAAAGAAAGATAGAACATAAAGATTTCACTGACTGAAGGAGGAATTCAAGTTCATAAAAAAGAAAATTTCAGACTATAACCATTGATAAAGACTGAATGAAGTTATAAAATTTCCCCCTTAGGCATTCTAACTGCTATTCAGGATTCATTTGTCCATAGACATACTCTCTATTCTTTCTCTCGATAATCCAACAATCCTATATCTGTCATTCCCCTAGAATACCATATTTTTTAATAGAGAGGGAGAGAGAGAGAGAAACACTGATCGATGCCTTCAGTATGTGCCCCGACCAGGGATCGAACACATAACCTGGGTATGTACCCTGACAGGGAATCAAAACCACAACCTTTTGGAGTATAGGACGATGCTCCAGCCAACTGAGCCAACCAGCCAAGGCAAGACAATGTATTTTTGAAAACTCTCATTTCTTATGCCATGTGAACTTGAAGACAAACCATTTGAAGTGCCTACTGATTAACGTAAGTACAAGGTTACTAAGGAGATATACCTTTCTGCATAGGACAAGGCTTGCTAACGAGTTAGTCGGACAACAGTGAACTGAAGGTCATCACCACCAATTCACTGTCAAAGGAGACCCCAAGTTGGAGTGGGGTGAGGGGGAAGATTTTATTCAATGAAAACAGCTCAATTGTGAAGCAACTCTGTTGTGAGACAGCTCAGGCATGAAACAGCAGTCGAAGTGGCTCTGCCGTTACAGCACCAGCTCCAGTGTTACAGCTTTGGCTGGTGAAATAGTCTTCGATGGTAACAAAGTGTGCTCTGTTGAAGTAGAGGTGAAGGTGGCTTATATAGAGAAGATTGCCACACCCTGGTCCCTGATTGGACCATTTCTATGCAAGTAACTCTAAATCCACAGTTTGATCCAAACAGCATTTTCTTGATTGGTTGGAATGGAGCCACTCTGATTGGTTGGTAAAGATGGAAATGAAGATTTAGTTGCAAAGCCCCAATTGGTTAGGGCAGGTCTTCAGCTCATTGGTTAAGCCAAGGAGCTTATTTAAAAGGTCCAGGAACATGGTGCAGGAGGCAGGCAGCTCACTGTAGCTTTTTCCATAAGTGCAGAGAGCATAAGAAGCCTCTGTTTAGCAATGACTATACTAGTAGTCTTTGTTTATAAATTTGAGACAAATTAAACATCAGGAGTCCTTTTTAACAGGCACATTCATTCTCAGGTTCAACATAACAAAGAGCATGTGCACACTGAGCTCACCTAACACATGTTATAATGTGAATAAATCTGCCTCATGAATTATTCATTACTTATTTCCATTTAAAGTGCATTTGCAAAAGTGTTCCTGTCAGAAAAATTACTATCAAAACTTAGATTGTCATTCCATGTCAAGGACACCTCAGAATGGAAAAATGAATGTCTATTCCTCAGGGCTGCTTCCTCCCCACACAAACTGCCTGGGACACAATTCATTTAGGAAGATTCTCGGATGTCCAGAAAACATACATCCTCAGTCAGCACCCCATTGTTTAAGGGTTCAATTAGCTCTTTAAGTGTCACCACAAAAGGCCCTGAGCGGTTCTGCCTAAGACAACCTATAGTGTGTGGGTTCCTGACTTCATGCAGGAAAGACTTTGCAATAAGAGTCCAGGTGATTTTGAGAGTATGTTTATTAAAGCTGGAGACAGGGAACACAGCAAGGACTTAGGATAGAACAAGCGACAAATGACAGCCTAGATGAGGCTGCTTTGGCTCCCTAGAAATGTTATAGGAAAGAAGTGAGCCAAGACGGGGCTGCAGTCAGCTGAGAAATAATAGTCACAGTGACAGGAGTGAGCCAAGGCTGGGCTGACGTAAACTCACTGAAAAGTCAGAGAAAAGAGGGCCTTGGACACAGGTTTGGGGGAATGTCTGGGTCAAGCTGATGCTGCCTGCTGCTCCCCTGGGTTGCAAGTCTGGTGGGGACCCTTAAGAGTTTCAGTGAAAGTTCATACTTGAGAAAGAAATGGCAGGGGCCAGGCTAATGTGTGGCTCAGTGGATTGAGTGTCATCCCATGTACCAAGAGGTCACTGGTTCAATTCCTGATCAGGGCACATGCCCAGGTTGTGGGCTTGATCCCCAGTAGGGGGAGTGCAGGAGGCAGCCAATCAATGTTTCTCTCTTTCCCCCTCTCCCTTCCTCTCTATCAATAAAAACAGAAGTAGGCAAATTGGCTGGACCATGGTACCCAGATATTTGGTTAAACTTTATTTTGGATGTTTCTGTGAAGGTGACTTTTGGATGAGATTAACATTTAAGTCAGTGAGCTCTGAGTAAAGCAGAGGCCCTTCACAATGTGGATGAACTTCATCCAATCTGTTGAAAACCTTGACAGAACAAAGGCTGACCTCCCTTAAGCAAGAAGGAATACTACCAACAGACAGCCTATAGACTCAAACTGCAACTCTTCCCAAGTCCCCAGCCTGCTAGTATATACCATTCACTTTTTTTTTTTCCTGGACAATCATGTGAGCAAATTCCTTAAATCAATCTCCCTATCAATCTCTATCTACACACACACCCACCAACACAAGATTCTGTTGACTCTGTTTCTCTGGAGAATTCTGACAATACATTATCTAAAGGAAAACACAACTTTGCCTTAAAATTTATTTAAAAGCATACAGTTTATTTGAAGATCAACAATCAATACTATTAACTAAGTCAACAATAGTCTAAGAAAAGCTATTCAAATTCCAGATGTGGAGACTTACTAGCTCTTGACCAGTTTCATTTAACTTACCAAAAGACTAATAAAAGACACTGCTTTATCCAAATAAGATAAAGTAATTTGTTTAAAAAAAAAAGTGGTTGAGATTAAAAGTCAAGATGAAATATTAAAATATTTATTAGATCTTTGCAGGTGTACAAAATTACATCATATAGACACACACAAGTGTATACAGATAAACTTTCCCCAGAAAATTCATATTTATTGTAGAACTAGAGGCCGGGTGCACAAAAATTTGTGCACTCAGAGGGGAGTCCCTCAGCCTGGCCTGTGCCCTCTCACAGTCTGGGACCCCTCAGGTGATGTACACCTGCTGGCTTAGGCCCACTCCCCAGGGGATCAGGCTTAAGCTGGCAGTCAGACATCCCTCTGGCAGCCCGGGAGCCCTTGGGGGATGTCCACTTGCCAGCGGGGAGCAGGCCTAAGCTGCAGTCAGACATCCTTAGCGTTGCTGAGGAGGCAGGAGAGGCTCCTGCCCCCACTGCTGTGCTGGCAGCTGGCAGCCTTGCTTGTGGCTGAGCAAAGCTCTCCCTGTGATAGTGCACTGACCACCAGGGGGCAGCTCCTGCATTGAGCGTCTGCCCCCGGTGGTCAGTGTACATACACATAGTGACCAGTCATTCCCAGTCATTCTGCTGTTGGGGTCAATTTGCATATTACCCTTTTATTATAAAGGATAGAGGCCTGGTGCACGGGTGGGGGCTGGCTGGTTTGCCCTGAAGGGTGTCCCAGATCAGGGTGGGGGTCCCACTGGGGTGCCTGGCCAACCTGGGTGAGGGGATGATGGCTGTTTTCAGGCTGGCCAAGCCTCCCAGTGGGGACCTTCACCCCATGGGGGTGTGGTTCAGCCTGGGTGAGGGGCTGAAGGCCGTTTCAGGCTGGCCACACCCCCCAGCGACCCAAGCTCCCAGCTCTCCTTTTTTCTTTTATTCAGTGCCTCCTTGAGCGGAGGCCAGGGCGGGCTGGAAGCGGGTATCTGGGATTTATTTTCTTCTATAGTTGAAACTTTGTAGCCTTGAGCAGAGCCGAGGGCCGGCCAGGGCAGGTGGGAAGCTTGGCTTCCTCCATCGCCAGGGGCAACCCAAGCCTCCCGCTCGCTCCAGCTCCGTGGCCGCCGCCATCTTAGTTGGATTAATTTGCATGCTCGCTTTCTGATTGGCTGATGGGCATGGCTTGTGGGTGTAGCAGAGTGGCGGAGTGATGGTTAATTTGCATGTTTCTCTTTTATTAGTGTAGATTATATACCTGAAACTATATAATTTTATTAACCAATATCACCCCAAATCACCCCAATAAATTCAATTTTTAAAATAATTTAATTTTAGCCTGGCCAATGTGGTTCAGTAGTTGAGTGTTGACCTAGGAACCAAGAGGTCACTGGTTTGAATCTCAGTCAGGGCACATGCCCAGTAGGGGCTGTACAGGATGTTTCTCTCTCTCAACAATGTTTCTATCTCTTTATCCCTCTCCCTAAAAATCAATAAAGGGAAAAATTAAAAATAAGTTAATTTTTAAAAAAGAATAAAGGTATAATTATTGACTATACATTACTATTGGTCTTGAATCATTATTTGCATTACTTCCCTCAATTTCTCATAAGAAATAAGGACAATGATAAGAAGTACTATCCCATATAATAAAAGGCTAATATGCAAATCGACCGAATGGCGGAAAGACTGGTCGCTATGACGCGCACTGACCACGAGTGGGGGCAGACGCTCAACGCAGGAACTGCCACCTGGTACTCAGTGTGCTCCCACAGAAACTGGGCTCATGGCTGGCGAGCGCAGCTGTGGTGGCGGGGGCATCTCCCGCCTCCGTGGCAGCACTAAGGATGTCCAACTGACAGGTTAGGCCCCCTCAGTCGGACATCACCCGAGGGCTCCCAGACTGCAAGAGGGTGCAGCCCAGGCTGAGGGGCCCCGCCCCCCCCCCCCCAGTGCACGAATTTCGTGCACTGGGTCTCTAGTCCTATATAATAAAAGACTAATATGCAAATTGACCAAACGGCAGAACAACCGGTCGCTATGACGCACAATGACCACCAGGGGGCAGACGCTCAACCCAGGAGCTGTCCCCTGGTGGTCAGTGCACTCCCTCAAGGGGAGCACCGCTCAGCCAAAAGTTGGGCTCACAGCTGGTGAGTGCAGTGGCAGTGGCGGGAGCCTTTCCCGCCTCTGCAGCAGCACTAAGGACCCCTCAAGGGATGTCTGACTGCTGGCTTAGGCCTGCTCCCTGGGAGTACCGGACTGCAAGTACCGGACTGCGAGAGGGCACAGGCTGGGCTGAGGGATCTCCCCCCCCCCTCCCCCAGTGCACAAATGTCATGCACCGGGCCTCTAGTCCTATATAATCCTATATAATAAAGAGCTAATATGCTAACTAGACCAAACAGCAGAATGACCATCTGGACATCCTTCTGGATGACTGTCCAGACAACCATCAGGACGAAGCTGGGGCTGCAAGGGCCAGCCGGGGCTGTGAGGGCTGACCAGGGCTGCAAGGGCCAAGCCCCTTGCATGAATTTCATGCATCGGGCCTCTAGTAAAAAAATAATATGCAAATAGACCGAACGGTGGAACGACCGGTCGCTATGACACACAATGACCACCAGGGGGCAGACACTTAATGCAGGAGCTGCCCCTTGGTGGACAGTGTGCTCCCACAGGGGTAGCGCCACTCAGCCAGAAGCCAGGCTCATGGCTGGCGAGCGCAGGGGCAGTGGTGGAAGCCTCTCCTGCCTCCACGGCAGCGCTAAGATTGTCCAAATGCCAGCTTAGGCCTGCTCCCCACGGGCAGTGGACCTAAGCCATCAGTCAGACATCCCCCAAGGGCTCCCAGACTGTGAGAGGGCACAGGCTGGGCTGAGGGACTGCTCCCTCCTCAGTGCACGAATGTCATGCACCGGGCCTCTAGTCCCCTATAATATCCCTTAAAATAAAAATAATTACATCAGGTTCTTGGATAACATAGTTTCATTCAACGTCCTTTTGTTATAACATTGATGAGAGAAAAAAACTTGATCCCCACCTGGGGCTACTGTCATGTGGAGTTTACACATGCAGCCCATGTCAGTATGAATTTACTCTGGGTACTCCGATTTCCTCCCATGTTCCAAAGATGTACATGGTAGGTGAATTGGCATGTCTACATTGTCCCAGTCTGAGTCAGTGTGGGTGTGTGTGAGTGTGAGACAAGATAGTAAGAAGCTAGGAAAATTCCTGGGCAAGTGGATAGAGAAACTAAAACAAGAAAATTAAAAAAGGACACACAGTTGAGGCACCTTGCAGCCAGCTTGTGAATCACAAGACCTTATTTTCCCCAACCAAAGACACCTGAGAGCAAATGGTTAATAGCTCTCCCTCTCCTCCCTAATCAGAGAATATGTAACTTAAATCACCCTGGGGTGAAAGGAAAAGGAAAAAGGGGGAATTTTATCTCATCCATTGAACAAGAAGTTAGCCCATCTTAGGACATGCCAAACAAGATGACCAGGTGTATGTACAAACATCCCAAGAAAAGCCACAACAAAGTAAAATGGACTTTGAAACCTAACCTGCTACCCAAGATATCTAGCAGAGGAACCTTGAAACCTATGAGAAGAAGGATATAAAACTCCATGAACCCCCACAAGGTACATGCTCAGATTAGCTGAGTGGGCCCCTTGTGCTACATGGCAAGTATGTTTTTAATAAATTTGCTTGCCTTGCTTCATTAATAAATTTGCTTGCTTTGCTACAATGCTATTTATCTGTCACTCGTCTGAAGTCTTTCTTACCAGACTGACAAGCATTGAGGAGAGGACAGCCCTCTCCCTCTGGCTCAGGGGGCTGTCCAATAACATCTTTTCTAGGTCCAATAACAAGTGGCCCTGTGATCGAAGGGCATCCTGTCCAGGGTGGATTCCCACCATGTGCCCTGAATTGCTGGGAGAGGCTCCAGCCACTCATGACCTTGAACAGGACTAAGCAGGTTGGAAAATAATTATCTTACTTGTTTTTACTAATCTTTTCTAAATGTATGTATAATTCACATTTATTTCAATGTTTAATAATAGTAATGTTTTGATTTTATTTAGAATTTTGGTTCCCAGTCAGTGAGGATCACTGGTTGACAGTCGACCTATGAACCATGAAGTCACAATTCAATTCCTGTTCAGGGCACATGCCCCGATTGCAGGCTTAATCCTCAGTCGGGGGCATGCAGGAGACAGCCAATCAATGATTCTGATCATTGTTGTTTCTATCTTTCTCTCCCTCTCCCTTCCTCTCTGAAATCAATAAAAATATTTTTTTTAAAAGAAGTTTGGCGATGTTTTTGTGACCAGAAATATGCCATAGGAACTTAACTCTTGCATTCTCAGTTGGTC
Source organism: Myotis lucifugus (assembly GCF_000147115.1). Classification (NCBI taxonomy): domain Eukaryota; kingdom Metazoa; phylum Chordata; class Mammalia; order Chiroptera; family Vespertilionidae; genus Myotis; species Myotis lucifugus. Next base: position 158 of record NW_005878517.1, on the reverse strand, counting down.
TATGGTAAAACTGGTTTCATAATACACTGTTTCACATAAAGGCACCGTTTCTGAGAACTTATCAACAACTTACTGTAATGAGGACTTACTGTAAATGTATGCTGAGTTCATTATGTGAGTCTCTCTAACAAACTAACCAAATCTGAGGTGGAGGTTTT
>NW_005878516.1:0-7637 GCF_000147115.1 Myotis lucifugus | reverse complement strand
AATAAGCCAGGTCAGAGAAAGACAAGTATCACATGATCTCACTCATATGTGAAATCTAATGAACAAAATAAACTGATGAACAAAATAGATCCAGAGACACAGAAGCATAGAACAGACTGCGGAATCTCATAGGGAAGGCAGGGGAGGGTGGGTGGGTGGAAAGAGATCAATCAAAGAATTTGTATGCATATATGCATAACCCATGGACATAGACAATAGGATGGTGAAGGCCTGGGATGGGGGGTGGTGGCGGACTAGGAGAGATCAATAGGGGAAAATGGGGGACATATGTAATACTTTCAACAATAAAGATTTAAAAAAAATAATGGAGTAATGGCTGATTGGGTAGAAATAACTAGCTGTTAACTCATAATTTTAGTTATCACTCAAAGTAAAGTGTTCCATGGCAAGGACAGCAATATTGAAAAAAACCTCAATGTAATTTATTACATTAATAGAGTATAAGAAAATAAATCTTTTTTAAAAAATATATTTTTTATTGATTTTTTACAGAGAGGAAGGGAGAGGAATAGAGAGTTAGAAACATCGATCAGCTGCCTCCTTCACACCTCTTACTGGGGATGTGCCCGCAACCTAGGTACATGCCCTTGATCAGAATCAAACCTGGGACCTTTTAGTCCGTAGGCCGATGCTCTATCCACTGAGCCAAACTGGTTAGGGCAGAAAATACATCTTATAGTTATCTCAAAGTAAGTATGGGTTCACCCCCATATTTACAGGGGGAAAACAATCCCTGTCCTGTTAACAATCCAGGAATACTAGGGAGTTTCCTTAGCTTGGTACACATTATATTACAAAAATCTAAAGCAATCATTATATTTATCAAAGAAAATTTCAATGGATCATTTTTACTATCCTGAGCAAGATAAAGGTGCTCACTAACACTCCCAATATTTAACTTGCCATGAAAAGTTCTAGCTGATACTACAATAGAAGAAAAATAAGGTGTAAGAATTAGAAGAGAAGGGTGAAACTGCCATTATTTGTAAATTATATAATCATCTGCCAAAACAACTGCCACATAATCAACAAACTATTAGAACTACTAATAGCATTCAGTAAGTTTATAGGATACAAGTTTATAGAATACTGTTCTGGTTATTGATTCCTATATATTAAACTATCTTAATATTTAGTAGCTTAAAACAACAATCATTTTATTAGACCTTACTATTCGTAGCACAGGCTCAGTTGGGCAATTTTTCAGCTCCTCATGGCATTGATTGGGGTCTCTTGGTGGTATTCAACTTAACTCCAATTCCTAAACCCTTGGAGAGGATGACTGAAAGGCTGGGTTCAGCTGGACCCTTCTCCCTTTCTTTATAGTGTCAGGGCCTCTCAGTAGGGTCTCTCCATCAGGTAATTGAACTTCTTATATGGTAGCTCAGGGCTCCAAGGATTGCTCCACAGACAGGAAGTGGGAGCTGGTCAAAGTAGTTACAAAGCCTGCAACTATAGGCTTTCCATTCAAAAGGAAGGGACATAGACTTCCACCTCTTGATGGGAAAACTGCCAAAGAATTTGTGGCCATATTAATCCTTCACAGGGGCTAACAGAAAGGGAGAAGATATATGCACTCTCTAAAATTTATAAGAAATTAATAGGTGAAATATACAAAGAACTACTGCAAATCAAGCAAAGGACAGCTACTTCAATTAAAAAAAAAATCAACAAAGACTATACATAGAAAATGTATAGAAGTGGAAACCAAAAAGCCAAAATGCATACAAATAAATGCTGAAAATCATTAGTAGCTAGAAAAATACAAATCAAAATAACAATAAGCTATCACTTTAAAACAGGCATTTTCAATATTGCATTATTGACATTTTGGGTCAGATAATTCCTTGCTGTGAGGCTCTTCCATGCATTGTAAGATGGTTAGCAGCCTCCCTGATCTGATCCACTTGTGAGAAATGCTCACCTGTCTGAATTCAAATAGCAGACTTGGAAACATGAAGCATGCCGAAAACAAGACTTTTTCTTTTTTTAAAAATATATTTTTATTGATTTCAGAGAGGAAGAGAGAGGGAGAGAGAAACATCAATGATGAGGGAGAATCATTGATCAGCTGCCTCCTGCATGCCCCCCACTGGAGATCGAGCCGGCCACCCAGAATCTAACCGTGACCTCCAGGTTCATAGGTTGCTGCCCAACCACTGAATCACGCTGGCTGGGGGAAAACAAGACTTTAATACGGTCTCCAAAGAGTGGGTGTCCAGTTGAACAGGCACTCACAGAGCATCAATCACAGTCCCTCCTCCAGTTCCTCATTGTCTGAGTACTAGGGGGTTAATAGTTTTCCTCATATGTGGCCTAGGTCTTATTTCCTCCTACTGGATTATTTTTTAAAATGGGCTGAGGGCTTTTCTAGTTGTCTCTACTGTCTTTAGTCTAGGTAGATCTTTCTGGAAAATGTGCTACTGGTCACGTACACAGTTCTTTGTTCTTGTACCCTCTTCCCTCCTCCCTATATTCTGTTTGCCCTGGGAAAATTCAGTAACCACTTCCATTAAAAGTTGACTATGCTGCCCTAGCTGGTTTGGCTCAGTAGATAGAGTGTCAGCCTGTGGACTGAAGGGTCCCAGGTTCGATTCCAGTCAAGGGCACATGCCTGCGTTGCGGGCTTGATCGCCATTTGGGGATGTGCAGGAGGCAGCCGATCAATGATTCTCTCTCATCATTGACGTTTCTATCTCTCTTTCCCTTTCCCTTCTCTCTGAAATAAATAAAGATATATTTTAAAAAAAAGTTGACTATGCTGAAGATGGATCACAGAGGCTATTTCCTACACACTGGATCCAAAAGACATACCAGTTGTAACAATCAAAAATGTCTTTAGACATTGCCAATGGTCTCCTGAGGGACAAAATTGCTCCTGGTTGAGAACCACCACTTTACACACTATAGGCTTGGCAAAAAATAGAAAGGTGGATAATGCTAAGTGTTGGCAGAGATATGGCAACATAGGAAGCCTCAGGCATTGCTGGTGGGTGTGTGAATGGTACATCCATTCTTGATAACAATATACGCCTACTCAGAGCCCAGCAATTCAGAAAATGGGTAATTTGCACAAGTCTAAAAAGGAAGAAGTATAAGGATATTCTATGAAGCCTTGTTTGACAGTGGGGAGATAGAGGCAAATTACAATATGGTGGCAGAACACTCTACCTAACAATACATTTTTTTTCAGTGCACATAAATAATTCCACAGAGAGACCATACATTAGGCCAGAGAAATTAAATAAGAAAAAGAAAAACAGAAGTAAAACTTTCATATCTTACATGTAGAAAACCCTAAAGATTCACATAAACTTGTTAGAACTAATAAACAATTTCAGCAAAGTTGCAGGACATTAAACCAACACACAAAAAATCAGTTGCAGTTTTATACGCTAACTGAATAATCTAAAAAGGAAATTAAGATAACAATTCCATTTACAATAGCATCAAAAAGAATAAAATACTTAGGAATAAACCTAATTAAGGAGGAAAAGACTTGTACACAGAGAACTATAAGACATTGCTAAAATAAATTAAAGAAGACACAAATGAAAAGACATCCATGTTCACAGACTGGACAACATATTATTGTTAAGATATCAATATTAGCTAAAGTGATCTACTGATTCAGTGCAATCCCTATCAAAATTCCAATGATTTTTTTTTCAGAAATAGAAAAATCCATTCTATTTAGATATGGAATCTGAAAGGATCCCAAATAGCCAAAAACAATCTTAAAAAAGAAGAACAAAGTTGAAGTACTCATTTTCTGATTTCAAAACTTATTACAAAGGGGGTCCTAATATAAGGTGACAGGGGAAGATTTGACTTTGGGAGGTGGGCACATGGTGTAATATACAGATCTTATAAAAACCCACACCTGAAGCCTATATGTTCATGTTTACCAGTCATCCCAATCAATTTAATAAATAAATATTTTTAAAAACTTATTACAAAACTATAGTAATCAAAACAGTGTGCTACTGGCATAAAGGCAGACAAATAGACCAATGGAATAGAATAGAGAGCCCAGAAATAAACCATTGCATATATGGTCAAATGATTTTTGACAAACTCACCAAGAATATTCAATGGGAAAAAGAAAAAGACAGTCGTTTCAACAAGTGGTGCTCAAAAAAGAATAAAGTTGACCCTTACCTTACACAATATACAGGGTGGGGCAAAAGCAGGTTTACAGTTATTCATATGGAAAATAATACAATAATCAATAAATAGTAACACAAGCATAAACTCTGTGTTTCGCATACTCACAACTGTAAACCCACTTTTGCCCCACCCTGTACCTTAATGTTATATAATATACAAAAATTAACTAAAAAGGGATAAAAAAGGATCAAAGACCAAAACATAAGAGCTAAAACTATAAATCTCTTAGAAGAAAACATAGAAGATTCCATGTCCAAATAGGATAGATAGGAGCAAAGCTTCATGACATTGAATTTGGTAATTGTTTCTTAGACATGACTCCAAAAGTTTAGACAACAAAAGAAAAAACCCAGATAAATTGAACTTCAACAAAATTGAAAACTTTTTAAAAAATTTTTTTATTTTTTAACATATTTTATTGATTTCAGAGAGGAAGAGGGAGAGATAGAAACATCAATGATGAGAGAGAATCACTGATCGCTGCCTCCCGCACGCCCCCTACTGGGGATTGAGCCCGCAACCCAGGCATGTGCCCTTGACTAGAATCAAACCTGGGACCTTTCAGTCTGCAGGCCGACACTCTATCCACTGAGCCAAACTGGCTAGGGCCAAAATTGAAAACTTTTATGCATTAAAGGGTAGTATCAAGAGAGTGGCAGGACAACTCACAGAATGGGAGAAAATATTTGGAAATCATATACCTGATTAGGAATTAATATCCAAAATATATGAAGATATATAAAGAACTCCAACAACTCAACACAAACAACTCAATTCAAGAATGGGCAAAGGACAATATACGAATAGCCAATAAGCACATGAAAAGATGCTCCAGATCACTAGTCATTAGGGAAATGCAAATTAAAACCACAATGAGATAGCATTTTACTTCTACTAGGATGGCTGTTCCAGAGCAGCCACTATGGAAAACAATTTGGCATTTCCCAATTGTTAAACATAGAATTACAATATGACCCAGCAATTCCACTTCTGGGTATATACCCAAAATAATTGAAAGAAGGAACTCAAACTAATATTTTACACTGATGTTCATAGCAGCATCATTCACAATAGCCAAAAGGTAAAAACAACCCGTGTTCATCAACAGATGGAGAAGCAAAATGTGCCGTATACATATAATGAAATGTTATTCAGTCTTAAAAAGTACACATGCAACAACATGGATGAACCCTGAAAATATGCTAAGTGAAATAAACCAGACACAAAAAGATAAATATTATATAATTCCACTTATATGAGGTACATAGATTAGGCAAATTCATAGCCACAGAAAATAGAATAGAGGTTACCAGGCCTTAGAAAGAGAGGGGAATGAAGAACTATTGCTTAATTGGTACAGATTTTCAGTTATTATAATTATGACTTTGAGGTAATTAAGGCATTATAGCCAAGAAAGGATAAGGAATGACAATTAAGCCAATGAAATATAACAGAGAACACAAAACAGACCTAAGTATACAAAGATAGTTGATTTTTAATAAAAATGGCATTACAGAGCACCGGTGAAAGTATCGTCTTTTCTCCTCCCCTCACTCCCTCCACCAAGGGTCTAGAAGTGCTGTGGCATGAGCCCATGAAGCTGTGCTCACTCCTCCAGGTGAGTCTTCTAGGGTACTGTGCTCCACAAGTGAAACCTGACAGGATAGTCATTTCAATAACCAATTCTGGGACAACTAAATAGCCACATAGGAAAAATGAAACGTAGTCACTACCTGACATCAGATATAACATAACTTCCATATCTATAACATAAAGTAATAAAGGCTTAGGAGGTGATATATGGGAGACATCTTCCAAAATTATACTGTCATCTTAAACAGGAGACACAAATAGAAAAATGCTGATAAGTTTAGCCATTTTATTGAATTTATTGGGGTGACATTAGTTAATAAAATTGCATAGATTTCAGGTATACAGTCAAGCGGCCGGCTTGGAATACATCATCTGTATATTGCATTGTGTTTCACCACTCCAAGTCAAGTCGTCTTCTATCATCATTTATCCTCCCTATACGGTACCCTCTTATACCTCCCCCAATACCCTTTCCCTCTGGTAGTCACCCATGCTGTTGTCTGTGTCCATGAGGTTTTTTTCTTTACTTAATCCCTTTATCCTTCTCATCCAGCCCCCCACCCCTTCCACTCTGACAGCTGTCAGTCGGTGTCTATTTTGTTTGTTAGTTAATTTTGTTCATTAGATTCCGCATATAAGTGAAATCATGTGGTACTTACCTTTCTCTGACTGGATTGTTTCTCTTAGCATAATAATCTCCAAGGCCATCCATGCTGTCATAAAAGATAAGATTTCCTTCTTTTTCTTTACAGCTGACTAGTATTCCATTGTTTAACTGTACCACGGCTTTTTTTATCCACTCATCTATTGATGGGCACTTAGACAGTTTCCAGATCTTGGCTATTGTAAACAACACTGCAATGAACTTAGGGGTGCGTACATTCTTTCGAATTAGTGTTTCAGGTTTCTTTGGATATATTCCCAGAAGCAGAATTGCTGGGTCATAAGGCAGTTCTGTTTTGTGTGTGTGTGTGTTTTGGTTAATCCTCACCAGAGGATATTTTTTTTCCATTGATTTTTAGAGTGGAAAGGAGGAGGAGAGACACAGAGAGAAAAACACCAATGTGAGAGAGACACATCAATTGGTTGCCTCCCACATGCGCCCCAACCAAGACCAGGGATTGAGCCTGAAACTGGAATTGAACCTGGGACCCTTCAGTCCACAGGCCAATGCTCTAGCCACTGAGCCAAACCAGATAGGGCTGCCCATTTTTTAATTGGATTGTTTTATTTAATCTTCAACCAAGAATATGTTTTTATCAATTTTTGAGAGAGAGAGAGAGAGAGAGAGAGAGAGAGAGAGAGAAACATTGATCTCTGAGAGAAACATTGATCAGTTGTCTCCCCTACTCGCCCAACCAGGGATTGAACCCTCAACCTAGGTATGTAGACTGGTACATTCATGGTCTGCTTTGACCATGAATCGAAACCTTGAACCTTTTGGTGTATGGAATGACACTCCAACCAACTGAGCTCCCTGGCCAGGGCTGGATTGTTTGTGGGTTTGGTTTTTTTTTTTTTTTTTTTTGGTGTTTTTGTAACAGTGGAAAACTGTAACCCACCCCACCATTTTTTTTTTTTTGGACATTGTTTCTGTAAATAAACAGCATGTTCATATAAGAATCCTAGGAATTAACTTCAAAAGATACAGACTCCAACCATCTGTCAACCCAGTTCTGGAAGATTTGCTGACCTTCAAATGTAAAACCAGGATGATGTAGGACCAGGATGACAAAGACCAGGATGATGCACAACAGACCGTCACTTGACCGGTTTCGAGGTCCTTATCAGAATGAACAGTGCTGCCTGCATGTAGAGATCTTTCCACCCCTCTCCCCTTGGTTTCTTTGTTC